>NC_060900.1:12593665-12806165 GCF_014805685.1 Silurus meridionalis
GTTATATTTATATTGAGTTTGTATTCTTGCGTACCAGTGTAGATTTATTCACTACTAGAGATTTAAAGCACGTTTGTACGTCGCTCTGGATAAGGGCGTCTGCTAAATGCCGCAAATGTAAATGTAAATGTAAATGTCATGAGTGCTCGCAAAGCTCATTGATGCACATGGAGAGCGAGGACAATACCAGCTTGTCAAAGAAGGTAATGCTGTTTATGAAAAAGTTCAAGCTGGCTATAATAGTAAGATATGAAAACACACAAGATGTCAGAACAGTGCATCGTACTGACATCATGACTTGTGTTTTCTTTTAAATCATGTGGATGGCAGGTTAAATATGTGCCTGGAGAAGAGATTGCACCAAAATGCACTTTTGGAAGATTGTAAGTCAGCGGAGACAGTGTAATACTCTGGGCCTTGGTCTGCTGGGAGACCATTGACATTTATGTGGATGCTACTCTGACACATACCTAAACATTGCCATGAAGGATTGAACTTGGACTGAAACAATGATATTATCTAGTAGCAGTGGATATTTTTGCAGTATACTGTACCTTGCCTTCAACAGTTTAAAGCTGTTTTGCTTTCATGCACATTAGGCAAGGTGTTTCACTGTTATGGTGGATTGGTGTATGTTGTACCTAATGTGGCACAGTACTACAATATACAGTTGATTCTTTTCAATTTGTCATTTTAGACAAATGTAGTGCCACTTTATGGCAACACCACATGCTGATCTGAATATAATATTGATTTAAGTGATGACACCCTGAACATATGACTGCAAAAAAGTTACACTAAATGTCTGCAGAATGCTGAAATCAAAAGTAGCTGTTTGCAATATGGTGAATAAGTCAGGAGAAAAGTGTCCTAGAGTCTCTTTGCAAATATCTGGAAGGGACTGGACCAATTTTAGTCAAGCTTAAAAACCTGAATATCCCTCCTTAATATATAGACCTATAGAATTCTAATCTCAATTTTTATATTATATACTAATTGTCTTATGTGTTTTTCCACCCAGGAGTATTTCAAGAATGAATTTACATCTGGAGATGGGAAAAAAGGTATTTTTTTCTATTTTATAATTCTAAAGACATTATTTTGTGTCAAGTTTAACTAATGCTAGCTGATTGTGTACATTTTGGGTTTTGCCTGTCTGTGTGTTTTTTGTTTAAAGTTCATGTCTAGGGCTGCAACAACTAATCTATAAAATCGATAATAATCAAAAATAAAATTTGTTGTCAAGAGATGCCTTTATCTATTAGTTTGGCCGCTCATAATACAGGTTAGCATGACTAAGATAACACAGCTGCTTGGAAAAATGGACAGTACAGGGTCAACAGGCAGCAGCAAAAGTGTTCATCTGAAGTCACAGGCATTAGGGGCATTTTATATTAAACACAAGGCATGGAAACATTTTTAATTAAACACAAGGCATGGGAAGATTTTTAATTAATCGCAACAAAGAAAACTATACCTGGAAGTTATGCACAGCGGAGCATAGAAATACCACTGTGATACACAAGCATGTGAAAAGAAAACACACTGGTGTCACGGATGAAGATGAAACAGTTTAGTGAAGTGCTATTGTGTAAACTGTAACTTTGAGCCACAGTATCTGTTATGTCGTGACTCACAAGCATCTGGTTGCATCAGCTCGCTTGCAACATAGTGAATGATTCAATTAAAATAGTGCAAACAATCTGAAAGCAGCAAATAGCAGCAGCATTAAACAATTACATATTTTATTAATTGTTTGCACACCGATGCATATTTTTTCTTTACCAAGTCTGTTAGCTTGCCGCATTTCCGTAGAAAAATGTTTTTATAGCATTTGTCTACTAAAACAGTTAACATGTTTTCAAATGTGATTTACTTGTTGCATTAATTTACATTCAGATGCTTGTTTTCAATATTTTTATATTTCATTTATGCATATCATTTAATTATACAAAATTAAATTACTTGTATATGATAGATGCTTAAACCACCACGAATGAACTAAATATTATTAAACAAAAATTGTCAAAACAATGTATTATAATTTATATAAGTTTTTTTAAACATGGTTGTCAATTTGCCACTCTCAAATACAATACAAATGTTGATTTACACAAATTGCTTCATTTTGCATACTTAAATGCTGTTTGTTTTAAAAAAGATTAATCGAGAAAAGAAATATTTGTCCGATTAATCGATTGTCAATATAATCACTAGTTGCAGCTCTATTCATGTCTGTTTATGAGCACACTGGGTTCATCACAGGCTGTGCTTACCAATGATTACCATGGCTTCCACAGCTAATTAAATTTTCAAGGATCATGTTCAAGTGCACATTCCACTAGAATGCCAGCACCTCAAGTAGCTATTTATTAAAACCAAGGAACTCTGGAACCACTCTCTTTACAGCCATATTTGCTCTCCCTCAGTGACCCAAACACAATCCAATAGACCAATATATCTTGTTAGGCGGGGGAAACTAACACTACTGGTGGGCCACGGGGAGGAGAGCTAGGGTGAGGGAAGGACCCAATTGCAGAGACATGCTCAGAGACAGGAGGTTCCAGGCAGGATTTGTATTGGGGGGAAAAAGAGAAGAAAAAAAATGCAGCATCAAAATTACAGGAGGATGGCATGGATCAAACAGAGAAACAAAGTAACCAGAAGGCTGGTTTGTCGGATTAATCTAAACTAAAGATAATTAGGAAAACCTCAGGCAAAAATCCCCAAAAAACCCTGGGAAAAACTAGAACATCGAGGAAATACCCGAATGAAAGAATTACTTTTACCTCAGGAGAAAGCCCGGCTTAAACCAAATACTAGACAAAACGACCTAAAGATTTAGAAGGGAGAGAAGAACTCGAGGAATGAACTTGCACTCGAAGCCTCGGGAGAAGGAATTCCGGGACGCGAGAGGGGCGGGGATATCGGGACTAATCGCGGACAGGGGAAAGCCTCGGGAAACAAAATCCGGGACGCGAACTGGAAAGTGAAACTCGAAAAAAAGGCATGGTGTATTGCGAACTCGGGAAAAAGCTTCGGGAAGCGAGCAATACGGTTTGATGAGCTACAGAACAAACGGCGCATGAGAGACAGACAAGGTTTAAATAAGGAGAGGGTAAATGTCATGTATTAGGATTGCTGTGGTTGTTACCAGTGTCCGTCGTTAGAGGGTGCTGGAGGAGGGGAGAATAATTGTGTTCGGAGAAAGTAAGGGAAGTAAAAGGTGTTTGGAAAAAGCACAGGTGTTTGTCATTATTTTAATGTAGGCAGTGATGTTACAGTAAATACAACCCCTGGCAAAAAGTATGGAATCACCCCTCTCAGAAGATGTTCATTCAAATGTATATTTGTGTAGAAAAAAAACAAGCACATATATGCCACAAAACAGTTTTCACTCAACAATCCAAACTTCTGGCTGTATAAAACACTTAAAAAAAACAAAGAAAGATAACTATAGTCAATTACAACTGTTTTTACAGATCAAACAGGAAAAAAATATGGAATCACACAAATCTGAGGAAAATTATATGGAATCACCATGCACTTTACATTTCTAAAACAAACACCTGTATCTGATTACAACTGCTAATTAGTCTGCAGTTAAAAAAGAGTGCGTGCACACATTAGTGATGTGTTGAACCAAGATAATTGACTTAACTCCAACACGAGAGATGTCAGTTGAAACAAAGGAGAGGATTATTAAACTTCTCGAAGAAGGTAAATCTTCACAGAATATTGACCCAGTCAGCTGTGTCTAAAATCTGGACCAAGTACAAATCAAATGGAAAGGTTGTAAAAGGGAAGCGTACTGGTAGACCAAGAAAGACATCAAAGCGCCAAAACAGAAAACTTAAAGCAATATGCCTTGAAAACAGAAAATGCACAACAAAACCACATTATCACATATTCAAATGGGCAGAAAGTGGAGTCAATGTCCGTGACCAGACTGAAAGAGATCGCCTAAAAGAAATGGGATTTACATGCAGAAAAGCCAAACGAAAATCATCATTAACATCTAAACAGAAAAAAACAAGGTTTCAGTGGGCTAAAGAAAAACAATCTTGGACTGTGGATGACTAAATGAGAGTTATATTCAGTGATGAATCACAAATCTGCATTGGGCAGGGTGATGATGCTGGAACTTTTGTTTGGTGCCGTTCCAATGAAATTTATAAAGACCACTGCCTGAAGAAAACATGCAAATTTCCACACTCATTAATGATATGGGGTTGTATGTCAGGTAAAGGTATGGGAGAGATGACAGTCATTACATCTTCTATAAATGTACAAGTTTATGTTGAGATTTTGGACACTTTTCTTATTCCATCAATTAGGGCAAAATCTGTGAAAACATTCCTACAGGAAAGACATATAATGTTAATGGCATGGCCTGCAAATAGTCCGGACCTCAATCCAATTGAAAATCTATGGTGGAAATTAAAGAAAATGGTCCAAGACAAGGCTCCAACCTGTAAGGCTGATCTGGAAACTGCAATAAGACAAAGCTGGAGACAGATTGATGAAGTATACTGTTTGTCATTAGTTGAATCCATGCCTCAAAGAATTCAAGCTGTTATAATAGCCAGAGGTGGTGCAACAAAGTACTAGTAGTGTTTTTATTTGGTGATTCCATATAATTTTCCTCAGATTTGTGTGATTCCATATTTTTTTCCTCTGTTTAATCTGTAAAAACAGTTGTAATTGACTATAGTTATCTTTCTTTGTTTTTTTTGTGTGTGTTTTATACAGCCAGAAGTTTGGATTGTTCAGTGAAAATTGTTTTGTGTCATATATGTGCTTGTTTTTTTTTCTACACAATTAAACATTTGAATGAACATCATCTGAGAGTGGTGATTCCATACTTTTTGCCAGGGGTTGTACGAATCCGTTGAGGCAGATTAACACAACGGCAACAGGAACCTAACGGAACCCTAACAATATCTAGTAAGCTCTCACCAAGTGCTACATTTCCTGCCATTCCACATCAACCACTTTGTGTAAAAAAAAAAAAAAAAAAAAGAAAGAAAAGTGGGTCGCATCTGGCCATGCATAAATTATTGAGGACTCAACCATTGTTTTGGTAAGTATTATTACTCAGTAGCCCTAGTACCTGCCACTCTAGAACAACACTGTATGGGGTACATTTTCACTAAGTTGGACCTGCAACCTAGTAAACATCAGAGAGGTGGGCAAGTGAAAGTTGACCTTTAGTACCACATCCAGCTAATGAAAATATATAGTATTGCCATATGTGCTCTTCCTCAATGTTGTTGATGGAATGCCTTTGTGGGCAAGTTTATCCCTTTCTGTTACTAATTTGTATGCCTCAAAAAAAATCTTTAAATCTAAAACAGTAAGGAAACTCTTGAGAAAATTTTTTTTCAGTCATTTAACTTTCTTGTGCTCTTGACCCTGCTTGGAACGTTTCCAAAATCAAATCTGTTTATCAGAAAGTTTGTAGACACCTGACCATTAAACTCATATTTCCCCAGACTAGGATTATAAAGTTGGAAGCACAATTGTCTGGAAAGTTTTTGTTCTCTATCAATATGATTAACATGAGTGAGGTCCATAAAGACATGGTTTACCATGTTTCCTGTGGAAGAACCTGTCGCCCACTTTTCAAAACAATGTGAAAGAGCAGAGGCTATTAAAAGACCAAATGGGAGACCAACATATTGTTGAGGCATATGGTTTTGAAATAAGCAAATAAGGATTTGATAGTCTTGTTAACATACTTTTGACCATATAGGGTAAATAGCCACTTGCTCTTGATAATCCTAAAAATGGAAATCTCAGACGGACATTCACAGACCAGAAAAGAATAATGCCTAAAAGGTAAAAGAAAAACCCCACCCTTGTAGTAAATCCAAAAAAGCCACAATCCATGTACATGCTTAAGTAACTTTGGCACATCCTATTTTACCAACTGGCTTGTCCGAGATAGATAAGACAAACCTCTTAAAATATACAAAATATAATTATTAAAGATTATTAGAGGTTATTGAAATGCTCCACTTTCTACACTGTTGTGTCTGACATGCAGTGTGAATACATTTGAACTGACAAACTGCACCTCTAAGATTAATTAATCAATGAATTGAGTTACATTTGGGTCAACTGAATCTTTTTTGTTATTTGTTTTATACAGTTTTTGACCGTACAGTTTAAACTTTGGTTGTTAACTGTACGAATTAACTGTGTCAGGATTCCAGTCTGTTCTGCTCTTTTTTTTTTTTTTCTCGATGTCCTTTACTACCTGCTCCACTAGATGTCGCCATTGTCTTTCCGTGTCCCTCATTAGTTCCCAGTGCTTCCTCTGTATCTTAATAACCTTGTGTGTATTTAAGTTACCCCCGTCTTGTCTGTTCCCTGCGTTGTTTTTGTTTTTTGCCTATCCTGCTTTGTGAGACCCTATTAGTAAACCAGATTTTCTCCTGAACTCATTCAGATGTGTAACACTTGCTCTTCCCTGCTTTCCTCTGTGCTGGAGTAGTTTGCCTCTTTAATTGTTACGTTTCTAGTTTATTACTCTTGGAATGTTTTGGTTTATTTTCTGTGGATTGTGTATTGCTTTACATAGCCCGAATCCAAATATTTTCAGCAAAAAAGTCTTTCTCTGCACTTGGGACCACCCACTCTCCAGTGGCACACAGTTAAAGTTCATGTGAGCTTTATCAACTCTAACTCATACCCTGGTCTTTACAAACTGACCTTACAATATACAAATCAGTCTTACCATTAAACCCATCTACCTGACATTGTTTAGGTTCCCATTGCTTAGTCAAAACAGCTCTGACTTGTCGGTGCATGGACTCCATGTAATCTTGCTCCAAGATGTTCGCAGGAGATCCTTTTAAGTCCTGTAATTTGCTAGTGGACTTTATGGATCGGTCTTGTTTTTCCAGCACATCTCACATATACAGAGCATCCGGAAAGTATTTACAGCGCTTCACTTTTTCTTCATTTTGTTATGTTACAGCCTTATTCCAATAAGCATTACATTCATTATTTTCCTCAAAATTCTACAAACAAATCCCTATAATGACAACATGAAAGAAGTTTTTTCTTGAAATCTTTGCAAATGTATTCAAAAAAATAAATAAATAAATATTACATGTACATAAGTAGTCACAGCCTTTGCCATGACACTCAAAATTTAGCTCAGGTGCATCCTGTTTTCAGCGATCATTTTTGAGCCGTTCCTACAACCTGTGGGAAAATCAGTTGATTGGACATGATTTGAAAAGGCACACACCAGTCCATATGAGGTCCCCACAGTTAGTGCATGTTAGAGCACAAACCAAGCCATAAAGTCCAAGAAATTGTCTGTAGACCTCTAAGACAGGATTGTATAGAGGCATAGCATTGTTTAGAACCACAAGGACACTCTTTCAAGAGCAGGCCGCTCTGAAAGAGCTCCAGTGTTTCTCTGTGGAGAACAACTTTCTCTGCAGCACTCTACAAATCAGGCCTGTATGTTAGAGTGCCTGGACAGATGCAACTCCTCAGGAAAATACACATGACAGCCCATTTGGAGTTTGCCAAAAGGTGCTAAAGTACTCTCAGACCATGAGAAATAAAGATTGAACTCTATGGCCTGAATGTCAAGCATCATCTCTGGAGGAAACCAGGCATCGCTCATCACCTGGCCAATACCATCCATACAGTAAAGCATGGTGGTAGCAGCATCTGGGAGACTAGTCAGGATTGAGGAAAAGATGAATGCAGAAATGTACAGAGACATCCTTGATGAAAACCTGCTCCAGAGAGCTTTGGACCTCAGTTTGGGGCAATGGTTCATCTTCCAAGAGGACAATGACCCTAAGCACACAGCAAAGATAACAAAAGAGAGGCTATGGGACAACTGTGGACTCTGTGAATGTCCTTAATTGGCCCAACCAGAGCCCAATTGAACATCTTTGTAGAGAGTGCTTGAGCTTGAGACTGAATGGGAGAAACTGCCCAGAAATTGGTGTGCCAAGCTTGTAGCATCATTTTCAAAAAAGACTTAAGGCTGTATTTGGTGCCAAAACTGCTTCATCAAAGTATTGAGCAAAGGCTGTGA
Source organism: Silurus meridionalis (assembly GCF_014805685.1). NCBI lineage: Eukaryota > Metazoa > Chordata > Actinopteri > Siluriformes > Siluridae > Silurus > Silurus meridionalis. The sequence continues at coordinate 12,601,737 of NC_060900.1, forward strand.
ATACATGTGGACGTGATTTATTTATTTATTTATTTATTTATTTTTGCGAAAATTTTAAGCACACTTCTTTCACACTGCCATTATGGGGTACTGTTTGTAGAATTTTGTTAAAAAAAATTTCATTTTGGAATAAGGCTGTAACATAAAGTGTGAAAACGGTGAAGTGCTGTGAATACTTTTCGGATGCACTGTACTCGTTTAATTTTTGCAGTGTAGCAGGATGCATTTCTGCCAAAACAAGCCACTGCCATTAGGAAATACAATTTCCATTTGACATTACTTCCTAGGTAGGTGGCACACATCAAGGTATCATTCAAATGAACACAAGGTTTCCCAGCAGAACTTTGTCAGAAGCATAACACTGCCACCTCTTGCTTGCATTCTTCCCCACAGTTCACATTGGAGCCATTTCTTTCCCAAGTATGTGACATTCATGCAGCAAGCTGTCCACATGATGTAAAAGAAAACATGATTCATCAGACCAGATCACTTTCATTCATTTCTCATTATGAATAAAGAAATTTACTTCTGATGCTTATGGCCAATGCTGGTACTTTTGGTGGTATACATGGGTCAGCAGGGGGACTTCTGCTGTTCTATAGCTACAGGGCCAAGCTGTAATTGAATTTGTATTGTGTCATACTTCTATTATAGAAGAATTGGCAGAGAGCTGGTAACTAACTAAATTTTTGCTGAAGCAGCTCTTCTGTGGGACCAGAAAGACTATGCTTAATTTCCATATGAGCATCTATAAGCCATCTATGGCCTTTTGTTAATTCTAAAACTTAGTAGGTCTGTACAAGTTGTGTTGTGCCTCTGGCATTGTTTTTTTTTCCATTTGGAAGGAAATTAAAGACTCTGGGGGAAAAACATGCAGCAACAAATGTGCTTAACTGTTCATTTCACATACAGCTTTTTTTTTTTCTTCCACAATAGCAATGTACACTATTATGGTACATTTAGTGGTGCTATTGTTTTCATAGATTTGACTTTTTCTGTGCAATATATGCACTTTTACCTTTTAGATTTACATCCCTCAATCATTTGAAGAAATGTCTGACATGTATCTGTGCTATTTGTTGGTATTAACTTCAACATGCAGCACATGATGTTTATCCCAAATTACCCAAAACACACACAGAAAACAGATAATACATCAGATTTTAGGCTGGCTAAATCAATCACCAGAAGTTGGTGGTATCAGTGGGTCTCTTGCTTAATGCAGTTAATGTTAGCAAGGCGTATATGACCATATATTACACAAGTTTTCAAAACAACTACAGTAGATGTAAAATATCAGAAAATGAAAGTCAAAATTCCAATCAGTTTTATTTAGATCTTTTGATATCAAAACCAAAATTTATAGCAAAAGAAAATCACATTAGCCTTGCTATTCCAGTACTTTAAAAGGGAAGTCATACTCTCCATATCTCTATATTTCTAGTCATAATATTTTTATTTAAGAAGTAATACATATATAACAAGTATATAGGTATAGAATTTGATGCATATCACTGGCTTTGTTTTTTTCTAAAGGTCTTTGACATAAACAGATGGTGTGATGGTTTATAAGAAATAAAAATATATTATAAATAACTCTTCTCTCTAATACAGCCCATCATGAATTTGGACATTTTTATGGCTCCAGCTATGTGGCTGCTCCTGATGGCAGTCGATCACCGGGTCTTTCCAGAACCAAAGATGGGTTACTGGTAGCAGAACTAGACTTGAACCTAAACCGACAAATTGCAGACAAGTGGAATTTTAAGGTGCGTTAAGAAATATGATAGATATTTCGCTATAACCACAAACCTATGTATTTCTTAGGCATACATTTTTCTTTAACAATCCCTTTTTTCCTAATTAGCTCTTACATGTAGGTTTACAAAGTATTTGTCTGATGGAAAGCATATACTTCCATTGTTGTGATTTCCTAATTACACTTGAAAATCCCCATACGTCATTAAACTCTACATTTTCAATAAGGATGTACATATTGTGTGAGGATTGTGTTATCTGTTTGTTTGTTTATCTGCAGATGACTGGGAGATATGAATTGTATGCTGAGGAGCTCACTGAGGCTGTCCAGCATGCCTTCAAGCCTAATATTGTCAAGGAGTAAATCCTTTTTTTTTTTTTTTGGTTATGCCACTATCAGCTTACAAATAGCAAAACAAATATGACTAACTTTTCTAAATTAGATTTTTGGATAATTGATTGATTAAAAAAATTTCTTTAGAATCTATAAATCTCCAATATGAAATTATTCAATATTCAATACAATAGACAAATATAGGTGCAGCCAAAGCTTTTATATTTTTAATAATTAATATTTCACTGCAATTTAGGATAACTTTAATTATCAATAATCAATTTCAAAGAACAATCTTTTTATTAGTAAAAGTAATAATTGGTTTATTGTGCAAATGCATGATCCGCAAAACATTAAAACAAGGAGAACTTACAGAGTGGGTGGCAGAATGCTTAATGATGAATGATTGTCTTGTCATTGTATAATGCATATTGCATCTTTGAGCATATTTGATATGTATTACAACCAGAGTATCAAATGCAAGAGACACTCAATGTATGTAATGGCAGGTTAGCCTCCCCAGTTGTGTAGGGTGTTGGGGGGAGTCCTTTTATACTGTAAAAGTTATATCCCAAACTTGTATAAGATTTTTCATCACATTGATCAACAGGAAATATGGATTAGTTATACCAAACATAACCTGAGTAATATTTTAATTAAATGTCCACATTTTGTTCACATGGTCTCTCTGACCCACATTCAGCATCAACTTACTAGTATGTTTTAGTTGTAATTTTATATTTAAACAATCTTTCAAATTCTAAAGTATTGCACTTGTTGATTTTAAGCAAATAAACAAACATTGTTCAAAAGTAAATTAATTGTGCACATTATATGGCAATATGTAGGATCTCTATTGTGGTTTATTATTTCAAGACATGTCAGCAAAATATTAAATGTATGGAAAGTATAAGCACATACCCAACTCTTAAATACAAGTATAAAATGCACAAATATACAGTACAATTTCTAATAGTCCAAAAATTCATAAATTCAGTTGTATGTAGAGCACATCATTTGAATAGGCATCAAATAAAAAAAACAAAACACAATACTTACAAGAAAATGCAAAAATGCATAATCCCCACAGGACACTCAAGTTTGAACAGTGCCAAATATGAATGCAATCAATGTGTTCACCTTCATAGGGATGTTTACAATTACAAAGGTAGAACATCCACCTCAAGCTTCAGCATTTTGTGCATTCTGGAAGGATTGCCTGCTCACCACAGGTGTAAAGAATGGTTCGATTTACCAATGCCTTGCTGTCAGTTCTAATTCTAGAATGTCATAATGAATTGTAAGATTACTTTTTTAGAACCGCAGTTTCTGTATTATTCAAACCAGGGGCTGGTACCGGGGGGTTGCTTTTCCGGGTTTTAAAAGTAAGGTTTCAGAATGGCCGTTTTAGAATATCAAGTCAATGTAGAATTTGAACTTGTGGAATGACGAAGACAGCTGTGCACCAGTGTTCCAGAAGATTTTTCGCTTGCAAGATTGTAAGTTTCACAGAGGTGTGTAAACGTTCATGTACACTGCATATTTGCATTGTACATACGTTAGTACACACAAGTCAAATGCACAAAGTTGGAAGTGTAAAATGTAAATAAAAGTACAATGCAATATATTGCAAATCTTATAAACCAATATTTTATTCAGAATAGAATATATATAATATTGAATATTTAAACTGAGGAAATGTACCATTTAAGGGAAGAAATAACAATTTTGAACTTGTTGGCTGTAAAACATTGCAAGGCTAAAAGTGAAGCTTTCTAAAAGAAACAGCTGGAGGAACATTATGAAACTAATGTACGTAACGAAACAGGTCAAAAACACCGGATCTAAAAAGAGTATCTCAAAGAGTCAGTCTTGCAGATGGGTAAATGTTCACCAAGCTGCAAAAAATTTATAAACTGCATTTACAAATTGTGCAAAAAAATGTCTGAAATTTTTTTAACATAAAATGGCAAAGACAATCACATCATTTACAGTAAATAATATAAAAAGACTTGGAAATCTGGAAAAAATCTTTATGCTCTGTATTGAATACTCATGATCTTCGGTCCCTCAGGTGGCACTGCATCAAAAACAGGAATGATTCTGTAATTGAAATCACTGCATGGGCTTATAAACACTTCCAGAATCTATTACATTTGAACACTCATCGACAAATGCATGTTAACTCAAAACTCTAGCAACTGTTCTTTTCAGTTCTCAGATGTATAGGGGATGCAACACAGTGTTAAACATGGCCCTGTCTCAACTTTTCAAAATCAAATTTTAAATTACTATGTTTTCCTTAAAATGGTACATTTTCCCCAGTTTAAGCATTATATATGTTTTCTATGTTCTATTGTGAATAAAATGTGGGTTTATGACATTTGCAAATCATTGCATTGTTTTTACTTTTCATTTTATATAGTGGTCCAACTTTTGAAATTGCAGTTGCAGATGTAATTGAGCATTTGCATGACTATGCAGATATGTTTGAGCTTTTGGTTTTCCATTTATTTGTACAATCAATGGAAAAAAGATATGGAACTACACTATCTATATATTTGTGCATTAACACTTGTATTAGTACTGGTTTACCTAATTAATACTAGTCACATTACAGCCATACATGTTTGTTTGCACCAGATGACATAATTATACCTATATTAATATATACAAGTCTCTCACTGTTACTCAATAGTGAAAGATGCATCCTGTGATGAGCTGTCCTTGAAGATTAAAAGAATGTCCTCATCTGTTCCATAGCTCATTCTTGCCTCCTCAAAATTGCTAATGCTAGTACAGCACACACCTGCCCAAAGAAATGTCTGTTAGTCAAAGAGACATTTAGTCTAAATAATGTTACTTAAGGATAAAAGCTTCCACTTTTTTAGGGTTGTTTGATAAGAATATTTGACTACAATACCTTAAATATATTCCCATAACTGTACTGTACTAAGCATATACAAAAATGTAAACATGATGCATAAATTGAAAAAGTGTATATAACATACATATATTTTTATATATATATATATATATATATATATACATACACACACACACACACACACACACACACACACACACACACGTGTGAAAAAGTGTTTGCCCCTTCCTGATTTCTTTGCATGTTTGTCACACATTAATGTTTCAGATCCAACTAATTTAAATATCAGTAAAAGATAACAAGTGAACACAACATGCAGTTTTTAAATGAAGGTTTTTATTATTGAGGGAAAACAAAAAACTACATGGCCCTGTGTAAAAAAGTGTTTGCCACTAAACCTAATAACTGGTTGGGCTACCCTTAACAGCAACAACTGCAATCAAGCGTTTGTGATAACTTGCAATGAGTCTTATACAGCACTGTCGAGGAATTTTGGTTCATTCATCTATGCAAAATTGTTGTAATTCAGCCACATTGGAGGGTTTAGATTTGATTCAAGATTAGATTTAACTTTGTCATTGTGCAGGGTACATGTACAGAGCCAATGAAATGCAGTTAGCGTCTAACCAGAAGTGCATAGATAGCTTATTTACAGTGGCAGTGTAATAAATAAGAGTATGAGCTTATACAGAAGGTGTAGTAATATGTACATATAACCAGCGTTGGGGGTAACGCGTTACAAGTAACGTGCGTTACATAATAATATTACTTTTCTGGAGTAACGAGTAAAGTAGCACGTTACTTTATAAATTTACACATTACTATCTGAGTTACTTTTAAAAAAAAAAGTAATGCAAGTTACTTTTCAGTTAAATTATTTTGCATAAAAAAAAATTTATGAATTAAAATTAACGTAGTCACGTAGAATCGCGCACTCATACGTGCGAGCCACGGGAACAGAAGCTGGTCAGAAGCGGAGATGGCAAACCAGAGATTTACATTACTGTGATGGAAGTATTCTTATTATTTAAAAATAGTCAAGGAAAAGGAGAAAGGAATAATGGTTAAGTGTAGATTATGTGTTGGTGAAAAGCTCTTGTCAACAGCACAAAATACCACTTGAAAGAAAAAAAAGAAAAACATCTGCATGCAAAGCACAGCACTACAGATGTGTGTGTGTGTATAATGTTGCATATATGGAAATGGAGACAGAAATATAGAAAACTTCACAGCTCATTTGCTCTTTGTGGGAAGATAAACTGCCACGGTCACTGATAATAGCGCGAACTTTGTAAAAGTGTTCAGAATGTTTCAAGCTGATGATGAAGCAGAGAATGATGTAGACGAGGACGAGGTCATATTTACGGAATTGCACGAAGTTTTATGAGATGACAGCGAAAGGTATGTTCTCCCTCTACATCACCGGTGTGCAGCCCACACATGTCTTTTGCCCCAATATAAAATTTTTTAATGGCAATTATCTATATTACACCTGTCACACTCAATATTGTAATGTGTTACTTTTAAAAGTAACGTTGCCCAACACTGCATATAACTGAATAAGGGTATATATAGTGTGGTTTTTATATAAGTATGGCTTGGACAGGTTTTTAAGGTGGGTGAGGACCAGTCTTTCGAAGCACTTAGCGATGACAGGTGTGAGTGCGACGGGACGAAAGTCAGCCAGTTCTGTTGTAGTGGAGTGCTTTGGCACCGGCACAATGGTAGCAGACTTAAAGCAGGTGGGGACGATTGCCTGGGCCAAGGACAGATTCAAGATGTCCATGAAGACCTCGGCCAGTTGCTCCGCGCATGCTCTAACTACACTTCCAGGGATGCCATCAGGGCCAGCTGCTTTCCTTGCATTCACCCTTCCCAGGGTGGCGCACACTTCAGAGGTGGAGAGTGTAAGTTGCTGCTCACCTGGTAATGGCTCTGTGTTGAGCAAGGGCTCCATGTTCCCCTTTTCAAAGGGAGCATAGAAGAGGTTGAGCTCATTGGGGAGTGAGGCAGAACTGGTTGCAGGTGTTGCGTTAGGTGGTTTGCAGTCAGTGATAGCCTGTATTCCTTGCCACATGCGACGGGGGTCAGCAGAGTTGAAGTGCTCCTTAATCTGCTGTTTGTAAGCATGAAAATCTGCTGTTTTGAGCATGAACCGCCTTTTTAAGGTCATGCCACAGCATCTCAACAGGATTCAGGTCGGGATTTTGACTAGGCCACTCCGACTTGCTGGTGTGTTTTGGATCATTATCCTGCTGCAGAACCCAAGTTCGCTTCAGCTTGATGTCACGAACAGATGGCCGAACATTCTCCTTCAGGATTTCTTGGTAAACAGCAGCATTCATGGTTCCATTTATCACAGCACGTTTCCAGGTCCTGAAGCAGCAAAACAGCCCCAGACCATCACAATACCACCACCATATTTTACTGTTGTTGTGTTCTTTTTCCAAAATGCGAATGCCAGACATAAAGGGACACGTACCTTCCAAAAAATTCAACAGTCCACAGAGTATTTTCCCAAAATTCTTGGCGATCAAGATGGTTTCTGGGCAAAATTGAGACGAGCCTTTATGTTCTTGTTGCTCAGCAGTCTTGGAACTCTGCCATGCAGACCATTTTTGCCCAGTCTCTTTCTTATGGTTGAGTCATGAACTCTGACCTCTTGGATGAGTCGCTGTGCTCTTGGGGTAATTTTGATCAGCCGGCCACTCCTGGGAAGGTTCTCCACTGTTCCATGTTTTTGCCATTTGTAAATGATTGATAGATAGATAGATCGATAGATCGATCGATCTTTGTCATTGCATAGTGAAATTGTAGCAATCGTTCAAATAGTGCAGATAATGAAGAGGTATATTTACAGCATGTGATATATATGTAAACATATGTACAGTGATGTGTGGACATTGTTGAGAAGTACAGGTAAATGGTTCTAAGACTATGGCATTGAAAAAGAAATGTGCAGAAGTAAAAGGTTATAAGATTATGGCATTTAAAAATTGTGCAAGCTGAATTAAAAAGTCTACTATATATACACTCACCGGCCACTTTATTAGGTACACCTGTCCAACTGCTCGTTAACGCAAATTTCTAATCAGCCAATCACATGGCAGCAACTCAATGCATTTAGGCATGTAGACATGGTCAAGACGATCTGCTGCAGTTCAAACCAAGCGTCAGAATGGGGAAGAAAGGTGATTTAAGTGACTTTGAACGTGGCATGGTTGTTGGTGCCAGACGGGCTGGTCCGAGTATTTCAGAAACTGCTGATGTACTAGGATTTTCGCGCACAACCATTTCTAGGGTTTACAGAGAATGGTCCAAAAAGAGAATATATCCAGTGAGCGGCAGTTCTATGTGCGCAAATGCCTTGTTGATGCCAGAGGTCAGAGGAGAATGGCCAGACTGGTTCGAGCTGATAGAAAAGCAACAGTAACTCAAATAACCACTTGTTACAACCGAGGTATGCAGAAGAGCATCTCTGAACACACAACACGTCGAACCTTGAGGCGGATGGGCTACAGCAGCAGAAGACCACACCGGGTGCCACTCGTGACAGCTAAGAACAGGAAACTGAGGCTACAATTCGCACAGGCTCACCAAAATTGGAAAATAAAAGATTGGAAAAACGTTGCCTGGTCTGATGAGTCTCGATTTCTGCTGCGACATTCGAATGGTAGGGTCAGAATTTGGTGTCAACAACATGAAAGCATCCATCCTGCCTTGTATCAACGGTTCAGGCTGGTGGTGGTGGTGTAATGGTGTAGGGGATATTTTCTTGGCACACTTTGGGCCCATTAGTACCAATTGAGCATCGTGTCAACGCCACAGCCTACCTGAGTATTGTTGCTGACCATGTTCATCCCTTTATGACCACAGAGTACCCATCTTCTGATGGCTACTTCCAGCAGAATAACGCGCCATGTCATAAAGTGCAAATCATCTCAGACTGGTTTCTTGAACATGACAACGAGATCACTGTACTGAAATGGCCTCCACAGTCACCAGATCTTAATCCAATAGAGCACCTTTGGGATGTGGTGGAACGGGAGATTCGCATAATGGATGTGCAGCCGACAAATCTGCAGCAACTGCGTGATGCTATCATGTCAATATGGACCAAAATCCAGTACAGTTTCCAGTACCTTGTTGAATCTATGCCACAAAGGATTAAGGCAGTTCTGAAGGCAAAAGAGGGTCCAACCCGGTACTATCTATCTATCTATCTATATATATATATATATATATATATATATATATATACCTATATACCTATATACCTATATACCCGGTACTATACACACACACACACACACACACACACACACGTGAAATATTAGGCACAATGTACAGTAAGGATATAAAGATACACACAAATGAAATAGTGCAGATGTACCTAAAGCACAATATGTGTGGAGAATAGGGGTATAAAAAGATATACTATGTCCTATGTACATTGTATGTATAATTGTACAGAAGTTATATACAGTGTCTATACGGTGCAGTGTAGAATCAAGTAGTGTGATGGTGGTTGGAAAAAAGCTGTCCCTGAACCTGCTGGTTCTGGTGCGTATGTTCCTGTATCTCCTTCTTGATGGAAGGAGGTTAAACAGTTTGTGACTGGGATGTGAAGAGTCCTTGATAATGTTGTGAGCTCTGCGCAGACATCTGCTGTGGTGAAGGTGTTCAATGGCAGGTAGTTGGGTGCCAGTAATGTTTTGACCACCCTTTGCAAGGCTTTACGTTCACACACAGTGAAACTTCCGTACCATACAGTGATGGAGTTAGTCAGGATGCTCTCGATCATGCAGCGGTAGAAACTTGTTAAAATCTCTGGGGACAGATGAGCTTTCTTGAGACTTTTTAAGAAGTACAGGCGTTGTCGTGCTTTCCAATCCAGAGCTGAAGTGTTCTGGTGCCAGGACAGATCCTCAGAGATGTGAACTCCCAGGAACTTAAAGCTGGAGACTCGTTCTACATCGATTCCATTGATGTTGACTGGGAAATGTCTTCTGCTGTTGGATTTCCGAAAGTCCACGATGAGGCTCTTTAGTCTTCGAGTCGTTGAGGGTCAGAGGTTGTTGGTGGCACACCATGCTGTCAGGCCTCGGATCTTTTCCCTGTAGGCTGATTCGGGATTGTTGCTGATCTGGCCGACCACGGTGGTGTCATCTGCATACTTGATTAGGATGTTTGAGTTTTGCAGAGAAGCACAGTCGTGGGTAAACAGGGAGTAGTGTAGTGGGCTCAGAACACAGCCCTGTGGGATGCCAGTGTTCAGAATGAGGGTTGAGGATACCTGGTTGCCCAACCCAACAGATTGAGGTATGTTGGTGAGAAAGTCCAGAATCCATCAGCAAGTGGAGGTGCAGATACCCAGGTCACTGAGCTTAGTGATCAGTAAAGTGGGGAGGACTGTATTGAAACCAGAGCTAAAGTCAATGAACAGCATTCTGATGTAAGTGTTGCTTTTATCCAGGTGGGTGGGGGCTAAATAAAGTGCCGTGGAAACTTCATCCTCTGTCAACCTGTTCAGGCGATAGGCAAACTGGTGTGGGTCCAGTGTAGGTGGTAGGCCCACAGCACTTAGGGGTAAATGCAACTCGGCGAAAGTCAATAAGGATTTTCGGTGCTTAGGCACTAGTATGATGGTTGTGGTCTTCAGGCATGTAGGAACCGTGGCTTGGGCCAGTGACAGGTTGAAAATGTCAGTGAAAACCTTTGCCAGTTGTCTAGCGCATGCTCTGAAAACACGTCCCAATATGCCATCCGGGCCACCTGCCTTGCAACGCTGAATAGACGTCAATTGTTGAGAGTGAAAGTGGGCTGTAAGCAGTAGAAGAGTCCGTGGTTGAGGTGAAATGTCTTAGGCCGTGATAGAAACCAGCAAAAAAAAGTGATTACGTATGTCCGGTTGGAAGGCATTGCTGGTTGGTTGAGATCGAGCTGTTGTTTTGTAGTCCATGATGGTCCGTATAAGAGTTGTGGAAGTGCTCCTCTATGTTAAGTTTGAATGTGAGCTTGGCTCTCCTGATGCCTCTTAAGGTTGGCCCTGGCTCTCATCCACATTTTCCAGTTCATCCACGGCTTCTGATTAGGAAAGCATTTTACGTGTTTAACGGTAGTGACATGTCAATGCACGTGTTGATATGGTCCAAAACAGATGATGTGTAATATCCATGTCTGTGTGAGAGTCCAGTGAGGAATGTGAAGCAAACACGTTCCAGTCAGTATCCTGAAACTTTTGCTGTAGAGAAGAAATGGCTCTCTTCTGGCCATACGTTTACTGTCCTCACAGCTGGTTTCACCCGTTTAATCAATGGTGTGTATTTGGGTAGCATGAACAAAGAGAGGTGATCAGACTGACCCAAGTGGGGAAGGGGAATGGACGTGTATGCCCCAGGTATGTTTGTGTATACCTGGTCCAGTGTTTTATCCACTCTGGTAGAGCAGGAGACAATATGGTGACATTTTGGTAGTACAGATCTCAGGTTGGAGTGGTTAAAATCTCCAGCAACAGTGATAGCTCCTTCAGGATGTGCAGACTGTTGTTTGCTGAGAGCTGCACGCAGTTCCTCTATAGCTAGTTTAGCATTAGCTTCTGGAGGAATGTACGCCGCAGTCACAACAATAATGGCTCTCACTATGGTTCGCTGGAGCTTTAGAAATGGCATTATAACCTTTTTTTCAGACTTAAAAAATCTCAATTACTTTATTTTGATCTACTTCACTTTGTCAGGCAGGTCCTATTTAAGAAATTTCTCTTAACTCAGGTGTGATAAACCACAATTTTAAGTTTCACACAGGACCATGTAGTTTTGGATTTTGTTTTCCCTCAATAATAAAAACCTTCATTTAAAAACGGCATGTTGTGTTCACTTGTGTTATCTTTTACTAATATATAAAATAGTTTGATGATCTGAAACATTAAAGTGTGGCAAACATGCAAAAAAAAAAAAAAAAGAAATCAGGAAGGGGGCAAACACTTTCACACCACTGTAACGTCAATAAAAAAGTAGTACAAAAAATTTTAAAACTAAGGTCAAATTATAAAAAGGAATATTTAGCATTGGTTTATCTGGGCCAGAGCATTTACTAAAATCAACAGCTCAATTATTAACAACCCAATTGATCAGGACTTACAGGTTATTTATATGTATTTTTTTATATACACTTTCTGGGCCCTTTAACATGAACATCTGTATACCTGCACATATTTGCAATGCATAAAATCATGCAGATGAAGAACTTAAGTTAATGGTCACGTCAAACTGAATGGGTAAAAATGTAGTGTCAATGATTTTAACAAAGCCATAGTTCTGGAAAGCATTCCAGCACTATGGTTGGGTATTTTAATAAATGATGAAAAATGGTATGAAAACAAACAAAAAACATTTAGCATGTGGTAGTTCTGCAAGTAAAACCACGTTGCTGATGAGGGAGGAAAGCTATAGTAGCTCAAATATTCACTCTTTTATGTGGAGCCAAAAAGCACCGCAGGATACATGTTGAACCTTGATACTGATGGGCTACAACAGCAAAATACATCAGATTCTGTTTTTGTAAGCCAACAAGAATCTATGACTGCACTGTGCACAAGGTCACCAAAACTGGACAAGAAGTTGAACATAAAAGATTGAATGTTCCCACCTGCTTAGTTTCAGATAAATGAAGTACTTGACCTGTATTGGCATGTTTTAATTATTGTGCTGCTGCCACATAGTTCTGATTGCATGAATGAATCAAGCCCATGAACTTAAATGAGTTAGCACATAGGCTTTCACTCTGCCAGCTGCAGAAATTAGTCATTGGACAGAGCCTAAATGCTGCAGAAATGCAATGTGCGCTAAAGACTTTGACGAACAAAATTTTTGAAAGTACTTATTTACATAATTATCCAGTCTTTTGTGCAATTGGCAAATGTTTGGTTAACTGTTTCTATTGTTGTGTTTTTGACCTATGAATAAATAATTTTAGGATTACCTTTCAAGCCCTAAAAATTAACTAACTAAAAGCACCTGCAAAAATATCAAATTCACAATTGATGAATCACTTACTTCCCCAAATTAAAGTTTCATTAAAAAGAAGTAACAGCCATTTATAATACGATCACATGTATGCACAATACTTACGGTCAGAATAAGCAGGGTTGTTATAGAAGATGCAGCCAGCAGTACGATTAAATCCACACACTACCACAAAGTGACCTTGGTAATCAGGTGTACTGCAGAAACACTTCTGATTCACAGGTAAAAAGCAGCAGTACTTGACTGAATTGGAGCACAGTTCACACACTAACAGTACAGCATTTACCAGCACAATGGCCACATGTCCATGGTTTAGATGAGCCTGGATCTCTTGAACAGTCACAGAGCTACAGACAAGAAACATTGGTTAGAATACTGGAAAAGGTTTTTCACCAATTTTAGCTTTAATATTGTCACACAAACACATACATACAATATTTATACAGTCAGGTCCAAAAGTATTTATACAATTTTCATCATTTTCCATCTGTACACCACCACAAACTTCAAACAATGCAATAAAGATTGTGTAAACCTCTAGCTATGATTCAAGAAATTTTGCAAAGAATACTGCATTAACTATTTAGGAATTACTCACATTTATTTCATAGTCCCTCCATTTTAACATACTTAAAATTAATTGGATAATTTAGAAGAGATAAAGTACCATAATTCCCAGACTATTAAGCGCACCCATATATAAGCCGCAATTTTACAAATATTTTTATTTTGAACATAAATAAGTCGCACCTGTGTCTACACTAATGAACTTCACACAGACTTTAACGAAAGACACATTACACACGGTGTAACGGGTGAAATAAGTTGCCCTTCCTTTAGGAACATAGCGGTATTTTGGGAATAGCCTGGCACTGCATTTTTCCACTATTACTGCGTGTGTTCAAGACAAGGATTATGTCCTTATTATTTTCTGATGCTCATTTCTAAGTTTCTTTGACTAACCCGTAATGCTGTTGCCAAGAAAAATAAAAAAGCACGAGTTTTGGAAACCTGTCTGTGCTTATATGATTTCTGTTGCAGGTGGAGTTAGCGAGCTCTCCCTTCAGCCAGACTCAACGCATTACAACGGCTTGTATCTAAACAGTAGCCTACCAAGGAAAGTCATTGTTCACTGTCTTCCTCCTTCCTTTCACAACTATTTCTCTCGGGAGTTTATCTTTTGGCATCGTCGTGCATTAAAAAAAACGTTTTTTTTTTTCCGATGCCGTGCAGCTCAGAACACAGGTGAGGTGCGTTTTTTCGTTTCCGTTCAGAAATTTCATTGGTCTAATGTTATGGGGTTCAGTTTTTGGCTTGAAGTTTGTGAAACCGGGAAAAACCCAGGAAAAATTCATAAATAAGCCACGGGGTTCAAAACGTGGGGAAAAAAGTAGCGGCTTATAGTCCGAAATATACGGTATGTATATTCAGGGGAATGCTCGGTAAACTGTTCTGTGGTTATATTTGAGGAACATTACCTGCAATAAAGCTCTGACCATAAACCTACTGAACAGCTTTGGGATGAACTAGACTGCACCACAGGCCTCCTCACCATACATCAATATGTTACATTACTAATACCTTGAATGGGCACAAACATTTTGTCAGTAGAATCGAGGTCATTATATCAGAAATTGGGACTAAATGTGAAATCTTCAAAAAGCACATGAGAATTTTATGGCCAGGTAACCACAAATATTTATATAATGTATAAATATAGTGTAGCCATATAGGTTAGCAAACCTGACAACTTTGAAATTGGTAATTTCAAAAAGAAAACACCTTGATGCACTTTTAAAACCAGCGTTTCCTATAACTAACTTTCCATTTTCCAGATTATGTATAAAATAAAATAAATAAAATTCCTGATTTAAGTGCGAAGACCTTACACATTAATGCAAAATGTAGTGCATTCAAAAAACATTCAAACCTCTTCAGTGCATTGTGTTGCAGCTTTATGCTTAAAAAGCACAATTTCTTCCACCTCTGTCTGCACTCTATACCTCATAGAACCAAAGTAAAAAAAACTGTTTTATAAACTAAAAAAGTTATGTTGACATAATAATAATGATGTCAAAACTCAAAACGCTGTTATGGCACAGGAAATTTAGCTCAGGTATATTTCAAATCTCTGGAGATTTATTTTGCAAAATAAATTTCACATTCTAGCTAGGCTTGCATGTGTCTAGCTGAGTGTTGCTGTGCTGGCTGACAGACTGAATGTTTCTCCACACATAATGTTTGGAGCTTAACCAGAGTGACCATCAGAGTTTGGGTCACCATTCTTACCACAGCCCTTCACACCAACTGCCCAGATTGACTGGGCATCCAGCTCCTGTAATAGTCCTGTTTGTTCTAATCTTCTTACATTGAACATTCAATCCAGCAGAAACATTTGCCTGGTCATTTTATTCTCATGGCTTTGCTCTGATTTTTAAAAAAGTCTAAATTGTAGTTTTTCTTTTAAATAATTTGCATAAAGTTAACTATGGGTTATTGAATGTAGACAAATATGAAAAAAATTAAACTGTTTTAATGCTACCACATAAAATCTGCAAAGGGGTTTGAATGATTTTTGAATGCACTGTATTTACTCGAAGCATATATAATGAACATATTTATTACCATTTCTTTACCACCACGCCTGTGTTCTCTGCTGTCAGAAAGAGTTCATTTACTCTTTCTTCTTCTGTATCAAAATGCTTCTTGTAGAATGACTACAATAGAGAATAAAAAAATATTAATATTTAGTTAAACTTGGGTCACACTGCACAATTTCAAAAAGTACTCTTCATGGTGTTAAAAGATGCCCTGTATATATACAAAATAATCTTTCTTTTGTTGTTTTTTGAGAGCACATTGGCTCATACAGAATATAAGCATGAGGAAAATATATATATATATATATATATATATATATATATATATATATATATATATATATATATATATATATATATATATAAAAATACAACTATATGACTCATGCAGTGTGACCAAATTATTGTGTAATATTATTGTATAAACTCTGGTATACCTGATTTTTAAAGCCCTTGTCTACCCCCAGTGTTTGTGTACAAAAACAGTGTTTTACACCTAGTTGGCACATGAGATATGCAAGGTCAATCGTCCACACGCTTTTTGTTAGTTTCAGGTCACAACAGGCTCTCTGGAACTCCTCTTCACTTACTGGATGTAGATATCTGGGAAGTTTATGAAATGTCATCAGTGTGAAGATAAATGAATTAGATTAAATATATATGTTATCCCCCAGAATAGCTTAGCATGGAATAGCACTTACTTAAGTACCATTCTTGAACATGCCAACCCACAATCCCAGTGGTACAGCTGCCGGATAACCGGTACGTTTAACAAAACAGAATCTGTGGAGGAAAGGGCATTTGAAATTTTGCATTAACAATGTGTGTGTGTGTGTATATATATATATATATATATATATATATATATATATATATATATATATATATATATATATATATACACACACACACACAGACACACTGGTGATCAAAATTAGAGAACAATTTATAAACAATTGCACAATTCTGAAATAATTTCATCTTCACTGCTCAACAGTTGAAGGCGTTTTTGTCCTGTCTATACCATGCTACCAGAACACCTTTTCCACAAAATAACTAAGGCATTAAAACAAAAATAAAACATTATTTTGCAGAAAACACACTGATCAAAATTAGAGCACTTTCAACACTTTTAGATACCTCCCAGTTATTGGTGTTAATCTGGTACCTGGTGCTAATTTTCTTGATTATCTGTCAACCCCTATTTATCTGGCAGCCTAACTTCCAGTTTCACTGACTCTACAAGATGGTGGGTCGTTCTAAAGTGACTGAAAGTGACTTTTGTTGGAAATGCCTTGGAAAAGGTGTTCTGGTAGCATGGTATAGACAGGACAAGAACTCCTTCAACTGTTGAGCAGTGAAGATGAAATTTCAGAATTGTTCAATTATTTATAAATTGTTCTCTAATTTTGATCGCCTGTGTGTGTGTGTGTGTGTGTGTGTGTGTGTGTGTATATATATATATATATATATATATATATATATATATACACACACACACACACACACACACACACACACACACACACACACACACACACAGACACGCACGCTCTCCTCCTTAAATGCACCCTCTGATCACTTGAAAAGAGAACAATCATTAGGCCACATTAACTTCAGGTGAGGGAATCCCCTGCCTATCTGCTCCCGGACCCGCCCTCCATTCACAAACTGCCGCCCGGCCACGGCCCCGCTGCCACATGTTACGTTTTTGCTGCACTGAACAACGAGAGCGACTGAGTGATACGTCATCAACTAAGCGACTGATGCGACCCTCCGCGGAAAACGGGGAACCGGCAGCGTGAGTTTGCTCGTGAAACAGGGTAAAATTTTGCGAGCGAGGTTGCTCGTATCTCCGTTTGCTCGTACAACGGGGTTCCACTGTATTATTATTATTATTATTTTATATATATATATATATATATATATATATATATATATATATATATATATATATATATATACACACACACACTCACACACCGGCCACTTTATTAGGTACACCTGTCCAACTGCTCGTTAACGCAAATTTCTAATCAGCCAATCACATGGCAGCAACTCAATGCATTTAGGCATGTAGACATGGTCAAGACGATCTGCTGCAGTTCAAACCACGCATCAGAATGGGGAAGAAAGGTGATTTAAGTGATTTTGAACGTGGCATGGTTGTTGGTGCCAGATGGGCTGGTCTGAGTATTTCAGAAACTGATGATCTACTGGGATTTTCATGCACAACCATCTCTAGGGTTTACAGAGAATGGTCCGAAAAATAGAAAATATCCAGTGAGCGGCAGTTCTGTGTGCGCAAATGCCTTGTTGATGCCAGAGGTCAGAGGAGAATGGCCAGACTGGTTCGAGCTGATAGAAAGGCAACAGTAACTCAAATATCCACTCGTTACAACCGAGGTATGCAGAAGAGCATTTCTGAACACACAACACGTGGAACCTTGAGGCGGATGGGCTACAGCAGCAGAAGACCACACCGGGTGCCACTCCTGACAGCTAAGAACAGGAAACTTAAGGCTACAATTCGCACCGGCTCACCAAAAGTGGACAACAGAAGATTGGAAAAACATTGCCTGGTCTGATGAGTCTCGATTTCTGCTGCGACATTCGGATGGTAGGGTCAGAATTTGGCATCAACAACATGAAAGCATTGATCCATCCTGCCTTGTATCAACGGTTCAGGCTGGTGGTGGTGGTGTAATGGTGTAGGGCAGGGGTGGCCAACCTGCGGCTCACGAGCCGCATGCGGCTCTTTGGCTGGTTTCATGCAGCTCTTACGTTCATATCGAAGTTTGTGTTTGTGTTTTTTAATGTGCGTGTTCGCTTCGCTTGAGTTCAATACGGTATTTTTAAGACTTAAATGATCTTGCCCCTCCCCGTACTGTGAAACTTTGCGGTATATTCATCTCACGCGCATGCGCATTTGACGAAAATACCGTATTGAACTCAAGCGAAGTGAACACGCACATAAAAAAAAAACCCACAAACAAAGTCTGTGTTTTCTACCCTGAAACGTGAAATCAAAGCATCGATCTGTTCTGACTGACACACGTGAAAGAATTGCTTCGAGTGGCAACAACAAAATACGAGGCAGATTTGAAGGGAATTGTTCAAAGCAAGGAATGCCAAAATTCCCACTAAGTAACATGCATAGTAAAAGAAAAACGCTATTGTAAATTATTATATTTTTGTTTGTGGACTTGGTTAAACTAAGAGTTTTGTGTGAGACAGTGCAGTGTTCATTGTTGAAAATGACTGGCCTGTGGTATTAGAACTGTAGGAGTCAATTTCTGTCATTATGTTGGTGTGTGACATTTACTATAAATCTGGCTGAGCAGAGGTGCGTGTGTGTAAGAGGAAGGGATGGGTGATGTTCATGTGTGCCTATGTGTATGATGTGGCTTTTTGCGGTAACACAGTAAAAAAATGTGGCTCTCGGTCTCTGACTGGTTGGCCACCCCTGGTGTAGGGGATATTTTCTTGGCACACTTTGGGCCCATTATTATCAATTGAGCATCGTGTCAATGCCACAGCCTACCTGAGTATTGTTGCTGACCATGTCCATCCCTTTATGACCACAGTGTACCCATCTTCTGATGGCTACTTCCAGCAGGATAACGCGCCATGTCATAAAGTGCGAATCATCTCAGACTGGTTTCTTGAACATGACAATGAGTTCACTGTATTTAAATGGCCTCCACAGTCACCAGATCTCAATCCAATAGAGGAACGGGAGATTCGCATCATGGATGTGCAGCCGACAAATCTGCAGCAACTGGGTGATGCTATCATGTCAATATGGACCAAAATCTCTGAGGAATGTTTCCAGTACCTTGTTGAATCTATGCCACGAAGGATTAAGGCAGTTCTGAAGGCAAAAGGGGGTCCAACCCGGTACTAGTAAGGTGTACCTAATAAAGTGGCCTGGAGAGTGTGTGTGTGTGTGTGTGTGTGTGTGTGTGTGTGTGTGTGTGTGTATATATATATATATATATATATATATATATATATATATATATATATATATATATATATATATATATATATATATATATATATATATATATATATATATATATATATATATATATATATATATATAAAAAAAAAAAAAAAAAACACACGCACGCACACAAACCCGATTCCAAAAAAGTTGGGACACTGTACAAATTGTAAGTAAAAAAGGAATGCAATAATTTACAAATCTCAAACTTATATTTTATTCACAATAGAATATAGATAACATATCAAATGAAAGTAAAAGTGAGACATTTTGAAATGTCATGCCAAATATTGGCTCATTTTGGATTTCATGAGAGCTACACATGCCAAAAAAGTTGGGACAGGTAGCAATAAGAGGCCGAAAAGTTAAATGTACATTTAAGTAACAGCTGGAGGACCAATTTGCAACTTTTTAGGTCAATTGGCAACATGATTGGGTATAAAAAAAAGAGTCTCTCAGAGTGGCAGTGTCTCTCAGAAGTCAAGATGGGAAGAGGATCACCAATTCCCCCAATGCTGCAGTGAAAAAATAGTGGAGAAATATCAGAAAGGAGTTTCTCAGATAAAAATTGCAAAGAGTTTGAAGTTATCATCATCTACAGTGCATAATATCATCCAAAGATTCAGAGAATCTGAAACAATCTCTGTGCGTAAGGGTCAAGGCCAGAAAACCATACTGGATGCCCGTGACCTTCAGGCCTTTAGATGGCAAGGCATCACATACAGGAATGCTACTGTAATGGAAATCACAACATGGGCTCAGGAATAGTTCCAGAAAACATTGTCGGTGAACACAATCCACCGTGCTATTTGCCGTTGCAGGCTAAAACTAAAAACAGAAGCCATATCTAAACATGATCCAGAATCGCAGTCGTTTTCTCTGGGCCAAGGCTCATTTAAAATGGACTGTGGCAAAGTGGAAAACTGTTCTGTGGTCAGACGAATAAAAATTTGAAGTTCTTTTTTGGAAAAGTGGGACTCCATGTCATCTGGACTAAAGAGGATAAGGGCAACCCAAGTTGTTATCGGTGTTCAGTTCAGAAGCCTGCATATCTGATGGTATGGGGTTGCATGAGTGCGTGTGGCATGGGCAGCTTACACATGTTCAAAGGCACCATCAATGCTGAAAAGTATATCCAAGTTCTAGAACAACATATGCTCCCATCCAGACGTCGTCTCTTTCAGGGAAGACCTTGCATTTTCCAACCTGACAATGCCAGACCACATACTGCATCAATTACAACATCATTGCTGCGTAGAAGAAGGATCTGAGTACTGAAATGGCCATCCTGAAGTCCAGATCTTTAACCCCTAGAAAAAATTTGACGCATTATAAAAGAGGAAGATGCGACAAAGAAGACCTAAGAGAGTTCAGCAACTAGAAGCCTGTTTTAGACAAGAATGGGACAACATTCCTATTCCTAAACTTGAGCAACTTGTCTCCTCAGTCCCCAGACGTTTTCAGACTGTTATAAAAAGAAGAGGGGATGCCACACAGTGATAAAAATGGCCTTGTTCCTTGTTTTTTTGAGACGTGTTGATGCCATGAAATTTTAATATCAACTTATTTTTCCGTTAAAATTATTATTTTTTTTTAGTTTAAACATTTGATATGTCATCTATGTTGTATTCTGAATCAAATAAAATATTAACATTTGAAACTTCCACATCATTGCATTCTGTTTTTATTCACAATTTGTACAGTGTCCCAACTTTTTTGGAGTCAGGTTTGTAAATAAAAATTGTTATATATATATATAGATATATAGATATATATATATATATATATATATATATAGATAGATAGATAGATAGATAGATAGATAGATAGATAGATAGATAGATAGATAGATAGTTACACACACAGTCATCGCCAAAAATATCGGCACCCTTCCTTCTGTCATGAAATGCAACACTTCTCTCAGAAAATTGTTCCAATTGCAAATGTATTGGTATTAACGTGCTAATTGTTTTTGTTTGCACGGCAGCAGCACAAAAAACAGGGGAAGAAAAGTCAAACTTGATAAGATTTCACACAGAAATCAAAAATGGGCAAAGTTATTTGCCCCTTGTCAAAAGAAATTAATTAAAGAAATAACAAACAAATAAAGAAATAATTGCTTTTCAAGCATGTGATGTTCCTGTAATTTGTATTTAGACACACCTATGGCAAGTAACAGATGTGGGCAATATTGTAATCACACTTGCACCCAGTTAAAATGGAGAAAAGTTGACTAAACCCTTGTGTTGTGTCTCATACTGAGCATGGAGAAAAGAAAGAAGTATAATGAGTTCTCTGTGGATTTAAGAAAATTGTGTAAAAACATGGACAAGGCTACAAGTCTGTCTCCAGAGATCTTAATGTTCCTGTGTCCACTGTGCGCAATATCATCAAGAGGTTTACAGCCAACTGTAGCCAACCTTCCTGGACGTGGACGGAAGAGCAAAATGAATGGAAAATTACAACAAAGGATTGTTCGAATGGTGGATAAAGACCCCCAATTAACTTCCAAGCTAATTTTGCCTAAACCCATGTGAGAAAACCACAATCCTTCTGGAAAAAACATACTGTGGACTGTTGAGACAAAAGTAGATTTTTGGTAAAGGACATCATCGCACTGTTTACAGAAAAAAATGAGGCCTTAAAACGAAAAGAAAACACAGCCCCTACAGTCATTCAAGGTGGAGGTTCAAAGATGTTTTGGGGTTGCTTTTCTGTTTCTGCCATTGGATGCCTTGACAGTGTGAATGGTTTAATGAAATCTGTTGATTACCAAATAATCTCCACCAGAGGTCATGGGTCTTCCAGCAGGACAATGACCCGAAACACACTTCAAAAAGCACGGAAAAAGTTTGCAAAAGTCAGTAGAGAGGTGTAAGAAACTCATTTAAGGTTTTGGGAAATTATTGATTTCAGTCATTTTTTTTTTCCAAAGAGTGTGCTACCAAATATTAAGTTATGGGTGCCAATAATTTTGTCCAGCGCATTCTTTGGGTTCTGTGTGTAATTGTATCAGACTTTACTTTAGCTTTTTTATGTTGTTCCAATGCAAGTAATTAACAAAACATTTGTAAATGCAACAATTTTCTGACAGAATTGCAAGGGTACCAATATTATATTATATTATATATATACAAAATGATACTCACAAAAGTGAGTACACCCCTCACATTTCAACATCTCCGAGTTCTCTCTGAAACAACTCTATTTAAGAATTAGTATTGTTGCTCTCCAGGCTAAAAGAAGATCAGTAACACCTTGAAACTGAGTTAAAGTACAGTGTCCAAGGTCATATAGAGATTTTCCAAAACAGGTTCCACTCAGAACAGGCCTTGCAAGGGTCACAGCACAAGTCCTTGTGCTGTGCATCAGAAGCTGGCTTCAAAAAACAGACGCATGAGTGCCACCATCATTGCTTTAAAGGTTGCAGAAGCGGAAGGTTCGCTTGTCAGTGCTCAGACATACGCCTCACACTGCAACAAGTCGGTTTGCATGGCCATCCCAGAAGGAAGTATTTAGTGATGCTGGCTCACAAGAAAGCCTGTGCTGAACGGCAGTTTTCCAACATAATAATGACGCCAAACACACCGCCAAGATGACAACTTCCTTGCTGAGGAAGGTGAAGGTGATGGAGTGGCCAAGTATGTCTCCAGACCTGATCTCTATTGAGCACCTGTGGTGCATCCTCAGGCCAAAGGCTGTGATGTCATTATGGAGGAGTGGAAGAGGATCCCAGCAACAACCTGTGCAGCTCTGGTGAATTCCATGCTCAGGAGGATGAAGGCGGTGCTAAATAACAATGGTGCTCACACAAAATACTGACACTTTGTCATGTTCGCTTGGGGTTTACTTATATTTGTGGCCAGTTATTTTGACAATAATGACCGTATATTTAATTATTTAGAGGACAGTAAATCTATACTGCTATACAAGCTGCATATTGACTAATATATTCAAGTTTCATTTCTATAATATTGGAGTGCACTCACTTTTGAGATACAAGTCATATATATATATATATATATATATATATATATATATATATATATATATATATATATATATATATATAATGACTTGTGGTTACAATGGTAACGCAACAAAGAGGTGTAAATAACATCCGTATTTGCAGAATTGCCCTCAGATATTTTCCGATGCAAATCACAGGAAATGCCTTGTATATTTAACATATATAATCAAGACATTAAACTTTACCTACCTGTCATTGTGTAGGCTTTATATTCCCTGCCTATATATCTAGTTCATCTGCCTATTTACAGTTTCTTTAACCTTACCATCGTTGAAGAGCTTCAATAGCATTAGCCAGTTAGCTACTTTACACTAATCTAACGCCTGGTGTTAAACTATCGAGAACAAAATATTAGCTGTTAAAAAAACGGATAAATAAATGCGTGTGTAGCCGAGTGTATTCTTTTGTCAATCGGTGCCTTAAAGTGTAACGAAAATAATTGAGACGATCCAAAGTTATTACATTCAGCACAAACTCAGACATTTGTGGCTTATTCTACACAATGCTACGTTCGGCTTACGGTCAATGTAAGAGTTTGGAACTCGGACTGACGTCATTTCCGACCTAAGTGTGGTCCAGTTACAACGGAATGGGGGTGGGGTCGGCGCGCGCACGCACACGAGTCAGAGTCAAGTCAAGAAGCCTTTATTGTTATTTCAACCATATATAGCTGACGCATTACCTCATATGTGTCAAACTCAAGGACTGCGGGACAAATTTACTCCGATGTACAATTATATCCGAGATATGAAGCGCTGATTACACACAAACTACAGATCCCATAATGCAGCGCTTCAGCTGCCTGAACGCTAGGATACCTGGGAACATTCCAGCTTCAATCAAGTCAAGCTTATGTTGATTGTATACAAATCAAATGATTGTATCCTGTGTGTTTCCTGGTTTAAACTTTAAATGGCCTGCTGGAAGAAGCTCCTCCTCATTCTCTCTGTGTTTGCTTTCAAGGGGCGGAAGCGCTTCCCTAAACGCAACAAAGAAAACTGTCCTTTGTTTGGATAGCTGAGGTCCTTCACAATTTTCCTGGCCCTGGTCTGGCACCGCATGCTTGTCCTGCAGGTTAGGGAGCTCGGTGTGGTTGATGCGTTCAGCTGACCGCACCACCCTCTGGAGGGCTCTCCCTGTCCTGCATATCGCTGCCAGGCCTTCTTTACCAGTGTTGATGTGACAGGACCAAGACAGGTCCTGTGTGATGTGAACATCTAGGTACCGAAAAATGTCCACTTTCTCCATTGGGCCCATTGATGTTTAGCGGTTGGTATGACCACTCCTGCTTCGTGCTGAAGTCCACTATCAACTCCTTAGTCTTACTGACGGTCATAAGAAGGTTGTTCTCCTGGCACCATCTCTCCAGGTTTGTAACCTCCTGTAGGTAGGCCGTTTAATCGTTGTTGGAGATCAGGCCCACCACAACAGTGTTGTCAGCAAACTTGATGGTGGTGAAGTTGGAAGTAGCCACACAGTCATATGTGTACAGTGAGTACAGCAGGGTGCTCAGAACACAACCCTGGGGAGCTCCAGTGCTGAGGGTGAGGGTGGATGAGGTGTGTTTGCCCACCTGTACGGCATGTGGTCTGTCTGTCAGGAAGTTGGAGATCAATTAAAACAGCGGCAGGCTGAGTCCCAGGACCTCCAACTAAGAGGTGACCGTGGAGGGAATTATGATGTTGAACACTGAACTGTAGTACACAAACAGCATCTTTGCATAATTCCCTTTTCTGTAGTCCAGGTGGCTCATCGTTGTGTGTAGAAGATTTGCAATGGCATCTTCAGTAGAACAGTTCTGGTGGTAAGCGAACTGTAGAGGATCCAGTGTCGGGTAGTGTCACAGTGATAAAGTCTGACCAGTCTTTCAAAGCACTTCATCACTTCTAAGGTCAGGGCTACGGGGCGGTAGTCATTAAGGCAGGCCGGCTGGGGGTTCTTCGGGACAGGAACAATGGTGAACTGTTTGAACCATGAGGAGACAAGAGACTGTTCCAGTGAGAGGTTGAATATCTCAGTGAACACTGGTGCTAGCTGTTCAGCGCAGGCTTTCAGAACCAGACCTGTGATGCCATCTGGTCCTGCTGCCATTCTGGTATTTACACTTTTGAATGTCAAGATGGTGAATGTGTTTACCTTTCTGGCTCTCTCAGTGTGCATGCTGTTTGTGCCGCTAGCGTGATTAGCTGCATCCTCGAAGCGAACGTAAAAGATTTTTAGCTTGTCTGCCAGAGAAGAGTCCGCATTCCCCATTCTAGAAGATGGTGTTCTATAGTGGGTGATGTTTCTTAGTCCCTGCCACAGGCTCCTAGAGCCACCATGTTGGAACTGTGACTCCAGTTTTTCAAATTGCCGCTTTGCTTACTTCATCGCTCTGCGTACACTGTAAGATGCAGCCTTGTACTCGTCCATGTCCCAGGGGGCAAGCCCGGGTAGGCAGCGAAGTGGGGTACTCAGAGCATCAGGGATGGTTTTATCCAACCAAGGCTTTTGGTTGGAAAACTTTCTGATGGTGGTATACAACCCTATTGTAAAGTTATTGCGAAGCTAGCCCCTTTCAATGGTAAAGAGAAAAGTTAACAGAGAAAAGAAGACAGAGCCTTTCAAAACCGATGGGAGGCTGAGTATATGTTTACTGACATTGCCAGTAAACCTGTGTGTCTTATTTGTGGAGCTAATGTGGCTGTAATTAAGGAATTTAATCTAAGATGGCACTACGAGACAAAACATCACTATAAGCTGAAAAACCTGAATGCAGAGCAGAAGATACAGAATGTAGAAGAGTTAAAGAAGAATCTGACATTTCAGCAGACATTTTTCACCAGAGCAAAATCAAGCTGCTGGGAAAGCAAGTTTTATTGTGGCAGAGGAGAAATCAGAGCCAAATCAGCCCAGCCATTTACCAAGGGAGAGTTTCTGAAGAGCTGCATGATGGAGGTGTGTGACATCTTGTGTTTGACAGGAGATATTTTTATGGAGAGCAAAATATTTTGAGTTATTTAAAGTTTAAGTTTATATTTTTTTAATAGCATAAGAGCAAATAAATATGATTGTTTTGATTTGTTGTTATTTTAATGTTTACTTAAAAGCACAACTTGTATTTTTTTGCAGCATTTTTATATTTCTAACTTGTATAATTTTGGCAGGATATATTTTTATGGAGAGCAAAATATTTTGAGTTATTTAAAGTTTAAGTTGATTTAATTCTGGAATAATATTCCTGTCTTTTTTAAATTGATATTTATGTTAAAAAAACATTAGGTTTTAGTGTGTTCATTGAATGTTTATCCTGTTTGGCCCGTGTGCCAAAGTTTGCTTTGAGATTTGGCCCTCTGTGCAATTGAGTTTGACACCCCTGCATTACACAGTGAAATGAAACAACATTCCTCCTGAACCCTGGTGCTACATAAAACAACAATCACAGAAAACACAGGGCTAAGGACACGCACATGTGCGCACGCACACACACACACACACACACACACACACACACACACACACACACACACACACACACACACACAATTATATTAGAATCAATTTAACTGTCATTGTGATATACTGTATATAAATAAAATAATAAATTTACATTTGCGCCATTTTGCAGACACCCTTGTTCAGAGCGACGTACAAAAGTGCTATATATAAGGTTACAATAATGAGAAACTATAACAGTATATGGACTGAGAACTATTGGTTTTAAACAGATCACACCTACAATATTCACAATTACTCTTAAACCTATTTCTCTCACAAAATGTTTATTTATTTTATGTTTCTAGTTGTTGTGTGTGTTGTTTAGTGTGTTTGTTTTTTATATATCTACTGTGGTATTCATCTAAACTCATTTAACATAACATTATGTCATTGTGTGGACTGGCCAGTCAATACAATCTCAGGCTTGCCTCTCAGGCAACTCTCTTTACATTATGCAGTTTGGTGTGAATCAAAGTTCTCATTTGTTTTTCACATTGTTTATTACGTTGTTTTTTCGTTCTTGTGTGATATTTTACATTTGTTTGACTTAGTAATAATTAAGTTTGACAATACAAAAATGTCAAATGACTTGTTTTATTTAGACTGCTAGTTACAAAAAGTTTCTCTATTTGAATAAAATGTCGACTTGCTAACTGTTTGTTTACATATAAATCCTTTATATGTAGTTCAGGTTTATGTTCATGTGCAATTTAATCTGTGTTAAAAAAAACTTTAAACTATGGTATATATTGGTACATGTTAAATAACCTGATTTGTCATTTTTATATTTTTAGGTATGTGTGGAATTCAGTACAATTACAACAGTCTATTTGGTGGCCAAATTTATGTCACTTTGATCAATTCTTAAAATTTTCAAAACAAAAAAGGACCAGCAGGACAGACGATCACAAGCATTTTGTCTGTAATGTACAGATATGTTCTGTTGAATTCATGATCTTTTTAAATCTCTGAAAAATTAACAATTGATTAAAGGAATCATTCAAGAAAATTAAGGTTCAGTCATTATTTATTCACACCCCTTTTTCTCTGCTCATTTCTCTCCATACATTGACGATCAATGTAGAGTTCATTGACAGCACAGAAAAGCATTAGCAAAACTTTATTTTGAACACTGGTCATTTGTCAAATCAAAATGCTCATTGATAAGAAACATCAATTTGTCTTGAGACCATTTTCTGTTCAATTTAATAAAGAACTCACTACCCTAAAGGGGAGAAATGGTAAGTGTCTTTAAAACTGTTAATGTTTTCCTAAAAATAAACTTTCCCCTTCAACAATGATCTGGGCTTTTTTTGGTATTTAAATATATTTGGATGCCCAAACCTCAAGAACATAGGAATAGGAACATAGCAATCACTGAAGGAATTCAAATCATTATAAATAAGATAATCAACAAGGGTGACTTTTTTTCCAGTGTTGGTTGTGTTATGGAACATTTATTTCAGTAATGTTTTTGTTTTAACCAAATAATGCATTGTTCTTTCCTTCAGTTTAAAGGAGGCAGCGAGTGCAAACTAGGACTTTTCCACATATTTTAAGTTGGGTTTAAAGAAAACTTGTATGTGAGTAATTTAGGCACAATGCTTTGATTTATTGTTTCTTTTATTCAGTGTTCTTTTTGTGTTAAAATTTAAATGTTTACATTTGAAATCACTTTTCACACAAAAAAAAAAACTATATGCTGTCAGTGCATGTCAAACGTACTCAACAATGTCATACTGAGTGAAACCTTTTGTTTACTAAATGCATTATTTATCCATTAAACTTGCATCAAGGAATTGATTAAACTCATCAAGGAACTGGATCATTTTTCGTTGAATGTAAAAATGTTAATCTTACGATAATTACATTTTATCAACATAATAGTGCTGGACTAAATTAAGACATTGCACTTGACTGAACAGCATTAAATTCACCTTATGAAATAAACGTATGTTTATTGAACTAAATATTGTTGTTTATATAAAAATTAACCCAACCCAGCCATTAGGGAGGTACAAGCCAGTGCACTCTTAGTGCCAGTCCCAATCCCGGATAAATAGGGAGGGTTGCGTTAGGAAGGGCATCCAGCGTAAAACATGTGCCAAATCAAATATGCGGGTCACGATTAAGAAATTCATACCGGCTCGGTCGAGGCCCGGGTTAACAACGACCGCCACAGGTATCGTTAGCCAACAGGGTACCAGTGGAAATTGGGCTACTATTAGCCATAGGAGGAGAAGGAGAGGAGGAAGACGTCTACAGAGACGGCAGGGAAAGGAGCAGTGTAGGAGAGTAGAGGTTAGGGTTGGTACTTTAAATGTTGGCACTATGACTGGTAAAGGGTGAGAGGTAGCTGATATGATGGAGAGGAGAAAGGTAGATATGTTGTGTGTTCAGGAGACCAAGTGGAAAGGGAGTAAGGCCAGGAACATTGGAGGTGGGTTTAAACTGTTCTTTCATGTGTGGATGGAAAGAGAAATGGTGTAGGGGTGATTCTGAAGGAAGAATACAGTAAGAGTGTAGTGGAGGTGAAGAGAGTTTCTGATAGGGTGATGAACGTGATGCTGGAAGTTGAAGGGATAATGATAAATGTATTCAGTGCCTATGCTCCACAAGTTGGCTGTGAGATGGAGGAGAAGGAAAAATTCTGAAGTGAATTAGATGAAGTGGTAGAAGGTGTACCTAGAAATGAACATTTGGTGATTGGGGCAGACTTTAATGGTCATGTAGGTGAAGGGAACAGAGGTGATGAGGAGGTAACGATAGGTATGGCCTAAAGGAGAGGAATGTGGAAGGGCAGATAATGGTACATTTTGCTAAAAGGATGGAAATGGCAGTAGTGAACACTTATTTTAAGAAGAAAGAGGATCATAGAGTGACGTATAAAAGTGGACAAAAGTGCACACAGGTGGATTATGTTCTATGTAGGAGATGCAACCTGAAGGAGATTGGAGACTGTAAAGTGTTGGCAGGGGACAGTGTAGCTAGACAGCATCGGATGGTGCTGGTGACCATGCTGGTTACGGTAACGGTAACGAAGTTACTTTATTTTTAAAAGTAACGCGTTACCGGTAACGTGTTACTAGTAAGTTTGAGGTATGCGGTGGAGAGAAGGTGAATGAAAGTCAGTAGGAGTAATACAGAGTACATGTGTGTAAATGAGAGGGAGAGCAGTGGAGTGGTGCGGTTGCAGGGAGAAGAGGTTGAGAAGGTGGAGGAGTTCAGGTACCTGGGGTCAACAGTGCAAAGTAATGGAGAGTGTGTTAGAGAAGTGAAGAAAAGAGTGCAGGCAGGGTGGACTGGGTGGAGAAGAGTGACAGGAGTGATTTGTGATAGAAGAGTATCTGCAAGAATGAAAGGGAAAGTTTATAGGACTGTGGTTTATGAGACCTGTTATGTTGTATGGATTAGAGACAGTGACATTGAGTAAAAGGCAGGAGGCGGAGCTGGAGGTAGCGAAGCTGAAGATGTTAAGGTTTTTGTTGGGAGTGACGAGGATGGACAAAATTAGAAATGAGTTTATTAGAGGGACAGCGTATGTAGGACGTTTTGGAGATAAGGTGAGGGAGGCGAGATTGAGATGGTTTGGACATGTGCAGAGGAGGGACATGAGTTATACTAGTAGGAGAATGCTAAGGATAGCGCCACCAGGTAGGAGGAAAAGAGGAAGGCCAAGGAGGAGGTTCATGGATGTGCTGAGGGAAGACATGCAGGTAGTTGGTGTGAAAGAGGCAGATGTAGAGGACAGGGTGGTATGGAGACGGATGATCCGCTGTGGCGACCCCTAATGGGAGCAGCCGAGGGAAGAAGAAGAAGATATGAAAAGTAACCCAGTTATGCAGAACCCACTGACATTGATACGCTGTTACGTTTGCCTGCTGTGTGACACTTAATATGTTTTTTATTTTATCGTATCGTTATGGTCATCCTAAAATCGAAAAATCTAAGTCGAACCATCGTAACTCTGGGACTACCTACTCCTCGGTCCAGTGTACTCCGGGACACTAGAGGGCAGTTTTTTCTTCTAAGCCTTCCAGATTTAACCCGAAGTAGCACAGAGCAGATTGTGACGTTGAGTAATACTGTGCATATATTAGGCTACATTCAGAAAACTTTGTTTTCTACAAAAATCTTACGTTTTTAGCTTAGGTGAGCCTGCATTGTCATTAAAGATCTGTTCCTAAAGAAGCATTTATGGTGTATTTGCGTATACACTACCAACAAGAAGATGTAACTTTCCTGGTAAATATTTCGATTTGCGGTTGTTTCCAAAAGAACAGCTATTCAATTCTATAATCGCGGTATTGATTGGTGAATATTATCTGCTCACGGCGCTTATATCTTGTGTGAAAAGCAGACGGTTTGGGGTGTTTATTTCTTTTTAATACGATCAGCTTTCGACCGGATCATTATGCCAATCCAGTGTAGCAGCTGTGCGAAACATCGGGCAGTGCTCAGACGGCCGAAGACCGGCCATTCATTATGTAAATCCTGCTTCTTCTGGGCTTTTGAAGAAGAGATCCACCAGACCATCGTATCCGCTCGGTTGTTTAATCGCGGGGAGACGGTTGGGATCGGAGCCTCAGGCGGAAAAGACTCCACGGTACTGGCTCACGTCCTGAAAGTGCTGAATGAGCGCTATGATTACGGTTTGAAGCTGCTGCTGCTCTCAGTGGACGAGGGCATCACGGGATACCGCGACGACTCTCTAGAAACGGTGAAGAGAAATCAGCAGCAGTACGATCTGCCCCTCACCATCGTCTCCTATGAAGAGCTCTATGGCTGGACCATGGACGCCATCGTGAAGCAAGTGGGCATGAAGAACAACTGCACCTTTTGCGGCGTGTTTCGGAGGCAGGCGCTTGATCGGGGAGCCATGATGTTGAACGTGGACAAGATATGTACAGGTAGATGTTAATCAGATCGCCTTTTTCTGATTTCATTATTGTTTTTGGAATAAGGCTCAATGCACTGGATTGCATTGTCCGTGCTCGTGGTGCACCTCTAATTTCCTTCCAGGCTTGAAAATAACCATGTGGTCAAGGAAGTTTGAAGAAGGAAGGCCGAGTGAGTATTGTATCTGAGATCTTTTTCAAAGGTTATGCAATACGATTGGTATTAAATATTGTATGTGTCAGTGGTTAGTGATTTTGGTGCATGGTTTTTCTTGGTGCTGTGTTTTTTTTCTTCCTGTAAGACCTTTGCATATGTGTGCTATGTGCAGACGTCACTACAGCTTTTACAGTGGCCTGTAATTACAGGGGGAAAATCACTATAAAAACAAAAAAAAGGAATAATTTTCTGTAATTAATTTGGCTGTTATCTGTTGATAAGATAAATAGCTCGTTTTGTCACTCACCAGTTAAACATATAACACAAGTTCTGTGTAGAAGGTTTACAGACAGAAAATGTTGGATTTATAAAACATTTATACGAATACAGTGCAACACAGCTTTACAGAATAACTAGCCAAAAAGGCTGCACATTCTACTATCAAAGATTATGTTCATGACTCTGTAAAAGCCATTTCACATGTGAAAATGTGTTTAGCATATTTCCTAAACCAATCCTAGTGATTTCTTAATTAATTTCTTTACTTGTTTTCGATGCTTGATGCAATTTTCTTAGTTTGGCTTCTACAATTCAAACAAAGTAATATCCACAGACATTGGATGCATCTTCTGAGATTGTTGTTTCTGAAAATGAGAAGCTGTACATTGAATTAAGGTTAAAAGAATAATTTCCAAAACATGTTAGTCATTGCAAAAATAAAACAAACATTGGCTCAGACACATGCTTATTTTTAACATATTTGCCCAGGCAGTGTTTTATTCAATTAACTTGACTTACATAGTGAGCAATAAAGGAGGAGGGAGAGAGAGAGAGAGAGAGAGAGAGACACCTTTGTTTGTGGTGATCTCATATAAATTGTAACAATTTATATTACAAAGTATACAGATGGCAGTGGTAGCTCAGTGAATAAATGATCTGTGAATAAATGATCTGTGTTACTCTTCAGAGGTTCTAGGGGTCAAGCTCCAACTAAGCAAAACAGCCACTGTTGGGCCTCTGAGTAAGGCCCTTAGAAGAAAATGAAGCCACTGCCCACTCAAGGGACTTGAGGACTATAACATGGGATTGAAATTAAGTGTAAACCAAAGACAGTGTGTATGGATTTAGCATGATTTTGGAAACATTCCTTTGAGATTCTGGTTCAGGTTGACAAGATTGCATCACACTCCTTTAGATTTATACAGTGCACTTTCATGCTTAAACAACCTGGTCAGGTAAATTGGGTGCAGGGGTTCATAGGCTCTCACACTGCAGACAGAAACACCTTGTTGATGAGTGAGGCCAGTGGTGAAAAGCCAGACTGCTTTGAGCTGACAATAAGGTTGTAGTAAAAGATAACCACTTTGTTCAATTGTGGAAAAGCATCTTAGATTGCATATGCTGAAACGTGTGGCAGAAGATCATGTTAGGTTCCAATCTTGTCAGCCAAGTACAGAAAGCCTCCATGGTCAAAGACTCAGTAAAGCTGGACAGTTGAAGCCTGAACAAATGTAGTTTGTTTTGATTAATTTTGGTTTCTGTTGTGGACATGGCTAATTTGAGTTTTGTTGCTGATCATGTGCATGTTCATGGCTACAATTTACTCATCATCTAAAAGTTACATGCTGTTTCCAGCATGGCTTCCACCATGTCAAAGCAAAAGTGGTCTCAATATGGTTTTAAGAGCATCATAAAATCTAAAATTGTATAAATGTAACTCATTAATTTTAATAATGTACTTTGTAATCTAAATTAATGCACTTTGGGGAAATAATTCCTGCTTGGTGACAGTGCTTTTGGTTGAAAGCACTATGCAAAAGAAAAGTACACATAAATTGAAAGTTTTAAATTCTTCCTATTCACCAGATATGAATATAATTTTTACACTTTTGGGATGTGGTTGAACAAGCAATTCACAGCACATCAACATACCAGAAAATAACCATGTGCAATATTCTAAAAGTACAAAAATTAGTTTAAAGGTTGCATGATCCAATCATATGCTTAACATTAGATGACCGAACGAATAGTGTGCTATGTGCTTTTATTTTGATTATTTTATTTTTATTTTTCTGGGAACAAGTTGATTGGAGATTTCTTTAACTCTCTATAGTTTCTCCTTATTCAAGATGGGAAGATGATTAGTATTTAACAGTTAGTATTTTATAACATATCTTAACTTCTCCGTTGAGTTAAGCGAATTCACATTTTCACACTAAATATAAATTTAATTATGGGTTACATTCTCGTATTGCTAATATCATTCATATTGGCTCTTTTGTGTTACGTTTAAAGGTCACAATGCAGACGATGTGGCGGAGACAGTGCTGATGAACATGCTTCGCGGTGATATTGCTCGTCTGCGGCGCTGCACAGCGATTAGCACAGCCAGCGATGGTGAAGGAGCAATACCACGCTGCAAACCCCTCAAATATGCTTATGAAAAAGAAATTGTCCTTTATGCCTACTTCAAGAAGCTAGACTATTTCTCTACTGAGTGTATTTACTCACCCAATGCTTACCGTGGCCATGCACGTACCTTTCTCAAAGACTTAGAGGCAGTCAGGCCTAGCGCCATCATGGACATCATACACTCGGGTGAGAACCTCTCTGTAAGGGAAGGAGTGAAGATGCCTGTGCAAGGAACATGCTCACACTGTGGTTACATCTCCAGCCAGGCACTGTGCAAGTCCTGTGTGCTGCTGGAGGGCCTGAACCGAGGCCTGCCCAAACTTGGGATAGGCAAACGCCACCAGCTCCATGATAAGATCTTGGCCCGGCAAGCTTTAACAAAGCATGAGGAGAAGAAGCTAAAGGCAGTGGACTTTTAATTAGGTTTTTTTCTGCAAGTGGCATGTATAATGCACGGGCATCAGGTGTAATCCATTGTATTATTGTTTTTAGCTTTTGGATCTTTAGTCTATAATAAACTATAATATTTCTTTTGAACAACTGTGACTTGTGTGTCTCTGTGTCTCTGTGTGTGTGTGTGTGTGTGTGTGTGTGTGTGGTATTGCAAACCTAAGGCTAATTGGTTCAGTAATACAAGAGTAAAGTACCACGGGTACTTGCTGTATTATATTCTAATTTAAACGTGTTTAACCTTTAAAATAGGTTTAATCTATGGGTTTAAACTTGAAAATATAGGCAGACATTAAAAAATCCAATCTAGGTTTTTCAAATTATTGATTTAAATTAAAACTTATATTTTAATGGGTGGATAATGTTTATAAAATAATGAACTGGGGTGTAATGGAATTTAATTTACAAAGCAAGCTTTAGACATTTAGAGAGCAAGAGGAAATGAGTGTACATGAATATAAGTAGTAGTGGAAATCTCCTAATACAGTATTTTATACTATTAGGAATTAATTATTTACTTCCTATTTGAATCTCCCTTTTTCATGTCCAAGGTTTTTAAACGATTTGCAGTAAGACCTCATTTAAAGTTACTGTGTTGAGAAAGAAAGGAAATAAAGCATGTTGGATGTGTACAGCAGTGACCACTGCAGGAAGTACAGTATGAGCATGTTGTTGAAGGTGCACTGGTCTGGTTTGTGTGTTCATTCCGAATCATCTGTGTTTTGTGTTTTAGGCGGGCACTAGAAAGTGCGCGTGGGCACTAGAGGGCGCGCGTGGGCTCACTGAGTGTCCGTCTTTGATGTCGGCGCCGAACTCAGACCTGCGCGTTCGAGGAGCCACACAACTTCAGGAGAACTTGTTTCAGGAAAATATTCTAATAATAATAATAGAAACCTACGCGTCACTGCATTATTCTAGCGACGTGGACGCGTACAGGCGAAGAATTTAGCGCAGCATGGACGATTTGGGTAAGACATTTTCTCTTCTCCGTACCTTTATCTTTCCTGTTGGGTGGTGAGGGGGGAAACAACATAGCGGAAAAGTATGGGTGGAATGGGAAGCGCTAACGTTTTACTTCGTCTGTAGCTTCCTGACGGACGATTCACAGTTTTAAACCGAATTAATTCGCATGTGAATTAGTTTTCGCTGTACCAAAGCGGTGGGATTTTGTAGCTGTTCTGCAGTAACTCGTATTTGCAGAACAATTCAGTTAGCTAGCTTGGCTAGCAAGTTTGGGAATGCTAGAATGTCTGACGCATGGTCTAGGAATACAAAAAAAATGTTTTGAATATTATACATTTTTGGTCATATTCAGGCACGAATACAGCCGCGTCTTTGTCAGGTTATAGAGATTTGGGCATTCAAATGAGAAGACGCAACCGGTTGATTCCTGTTTTACTATTCCGTGTCCTGCTCGAGTTTTCGACTGCAATTCCGGTGTTCCTCCAGTTCTCTTAATCTCAGTAAAGTGAGTTACTGTAAAGGAATAAACTCAGCAGTTACAAACTAATACCAAGCTCACGTTTAAGTATAAATACCGAACCTCAAATTAGGCAATTTTTAGAATATACACTAATTACATTTCAAGATATGCGTCATTTTATTATAATCTGTAAAAAAAATATATATATATAAAATATATAAAAATAATATATATATATATATATATATATATATATATATATATATATATATATATATATATTAAATCCAGGTAAAGTGAAGTAATAAAAAGGATTGTAATTTAATTAAGCAGAAATTGAAGTCATAGTGTGCTGTAAACTCGTCTCGGCCCAGGGAATCCAGGTGCCTTCATTTTATTTGGATAACTTTGTGTTCTTCAGCCTCCTTCCTCTGGTTAACTGCTGCTGCTTCTGTTCAGAGCTCTGTTTAATTCCATATAACTGTCTGGTTAAAAAAAAATAAAGTTGTGAAATCTGGGACAAAGATTAGGAAGGAACTGAGTGAGTAAGGATCATATCCTTCCCACACATCTGACCAAATCTGAAAGGGGAGAAAGTGCCTCCAAGAATGTAGCGCCGCCATTGGGTCAAATTTGTACCTAATTTGGGAGTACGGCTCTAGTCATAATGTTTTAACTATCAAAGAGACGGCATCTCTGGCTACCCTGGGTCAAGAAGAAATCAGCACACCCTATGACATCAGTTTATGCCTAATTGCATTTGTCCTCTCTGATTTTGTCTGACTTTTTTGGCAATGAATCTGACCGTGAAACAGGATGTAAAGCTATTTCTCAGTTTGTGCAAGGAAACAAAACTTAGTAGACATTTTCAGGACCATGAGCTGAGGCCATGCAACAAATTTGGCAAATTGGCCAGGAAATACAGTAATATGATTAAATTGCTTACATCTAATTGCCATTTTTCTGCTACTCCTTCAAATTAGATTTTTTTCCGATTTAGCTCACACAATGCTAACACCTAGCTGTCTATTTGTTTATCTATATTTCTTTCTCCAAGTTTCAGTTAATTCCCTCCGTCTGTATTAAAAACAAACATTATAATAAATGCCTCTGCTTTCTGTGGTTTATTAGGCAACAGCTGTATAGCATCTGTGAATGTGTGGCTCACTGGGTCTGGGTGTTTGGCCCATGAATATGCTGCATGTAGCTCTAATTAGAATTCTGAGCTCCACTTTAGGCAAAATGGCGACTCTTGGAGGACAACAGCACGGATACTAATGATAAAAATGCTTTCTAGTCAAATAGTCTCCTCCTAAGTAGAAACGGTCATTTGTTAACATCATAAAAAAATGAAAATTAAATGTTGTATATCTGATTCTTGTAGATGCATTTTTACATTAGCATGCAAATCCCTAAATGAATTAGAACTACTTTTAATTACTAATTTCTAGGGCTGCTACTAATTAGATGTTTAGAACTATAAAAACCTAATTCAAGGTATTTATGTGTAAAAGGTGTACTTTTAAAATGCAAATGCCTCTATTGAGTTTAACTTTTCTTTAATGTAGATATTTTAAAGCTTAACATGGCTGACTTTTGGAGTGCATTAGGGATTTCTCCGTTGAACAAATTCGCTCATGCTGGATTGTTTCTGTAAAAACAAACAAAAAAAAGACATTTGTATTGTTTTTAATGATAAGTGCAGATGGCAAGTTGACAACCATGATATAATACATTGTTTTGACCATTTCTGTTGAAAGATATACACAGAATTTTGTTCATTTATAAATATATAAGCATCTAGAATTAATAATTAAAACAGGTAATAATTACATTTTCTATATTAATTCAATCATATATGCATAAATTTAATATACAAACTTTGAAAAAACAAGCATTTGAACATAGTAAAGCCGCAGTAAATCACGTTTAAAAATAGAAAAGTTACTAGTGTAGTAGACAAATGCAATAAAAAAGAGAATTAAGTGGAGAAATGCAGTAAGCTAACAGGTTTAATTAAAAAGGAAAAATATGCATTGATGTACAAATTCAATTCATTTTTATTTGTATTGCGCTTTTAACTATGAACATTGTCCAATAGCAGATTTATACAGATAATCTGGTGATAAAGAATGAATAAAAGTGTAAATTTGTCCCTGATGAGCGAGCTAGTGGGGGAAAAAACTCGAGATGACATAAGGAAGAAACCTTTCAGATTTAATCAAACTGAAGTACTTGGTTACATTTATTGTTAGTTGCATGTTACAATATAGAGTAATTATTGTTTTTGCTGTGATTGGAGCAGATATACATATTTTCAAATTATTTGCATAATTTTCTTGTGTCTGAATAAAGGGAATCTTTCTGTAGGATAATTTTTTTGTAGGTGTAGTTTTACAGATTGTGGTGTAGATTAAAAAATTTGGTAATTTATTGCACAAAAGCTTTTTACTGGTTATATTTTAGGGCAAATGACATTTGCTTGACTTTAGTGATGTCCTTTCATGTACATCCTTATGAACATTAATTTTGTTTTCAGAAATTGAGGTTAATCTTTGTCGTGTGCATGTTACCTTATATTCATCCCAAAAGGCTGTGATCGAATGTCGTTTATTGAGCGTCCGGCTTAAAGATGATCAATTTATTAATTAATTGCAAACATGGACATCACTTAAATATTCTATACTCTGGCATCTTTTACTAAACTTCAGTGATTGTTGCTGTAGGCCAAATATTTTTCTTAAATAATGTGTTTATCTCTTCATGCCTTCATACTTTACAGTACATGTTCAAGCTTGTCTCTTTAACTCTGAGTGATTCCACCTCCTTTGATTCTTCCTCTCTTATAAGGAAATATAAAAACAGTAACTACGGAGTGACTGTTATTACTACTAAACCACTTTGTCTACATTGTCAAACCTTTATTTTATTTTTTATTTTTTATAAATATCTAGTAAGCAACCAAGTCATCTTTCTGTAAGCAGAGTGCTAATGGCGTCATTGTTCATGTGAGCTATGGCTCATTCTTTCTGGACATTGCTCATATTTTCAGTGTTGCCACAGCTTGTCTGAAGTAGAGCCGGTAATTCATGCAGACACAAAAAAAGTACTTCAACATATAAATTGAAAAAAATTTTACCTCTGCATTTTATTTAGTTAATGTTGCTGTA
This sequence comes from Silurus meridionalis, assembly GCF_014805685.1. NCBI lineage: Eukaryota > Metazoa > Chordata > Actinopteri > Siluriformes > Siluridae > Silurus > Silurus meridionalis. The sequence continues at coordinate 12,641,366 of NC_060900.1, forward strand.
TGTGTGTGTGTGTGTGTATGTATGTGTGTGTATGTATGTGTGTGTATATATATATATATATATATATATATATATATATATATATATATATATATATATAAAATCATACTGTCTAATCAGCATCTTGATATGCCACACCTGTGAGGTGGATAATTCTCTCAGCAAAGTAGAAGTGCTCACTAACACAGATTTAGACAGATTTGTGAACAATATTTGAGAGAAATAGGTCTTTTGTGTACATAAAAGGTCTTAGATCTTTGGGTTCAGCTCATGAAACATGGGGGGAAAAACACAAGTTTTGAATTTATAATTTTGTTTAGTGTATGTGTGCATACATGCAGTACTGTACAAAAGGCATTTGTGAGAGAATGCTTTTGAGTAAAAATGCTTTAAAAAATTAGTTAATATTATTATTTTTTTTTTATCAAATAACTGATGGAAAGTATGTGAACAAAAGAGTTTTAAATCAATATTTAGTGTGACAACCTTTTGGCTTTCAATTCATACTTTTGTACACTTGCACAAATTCAGGAATTCTGTAAAATCAGAATTTGGTGTAATTTATACTAAACAGGTGTTAATGATTATTAATTTTATATATGGGTTGAAACATCATCATTAATCATTTGAACTGAGTGAGGAACTTTTGTTATAATCTGCGCTACTAAGGTGATGTGGTGGAAAAAAAAATTTGTCATAGATCATTCACCATGGCAAGACTGAGCACATCAAGACACAGGATAGTTATTCTGCATCAGCAAAGATTTCAAAGCAGACTGCAGTTTCACGATGTGCTGTTCAAGCTATTTTGAAAAAGCACAATGAAAAAGGTGATGTTAGAAGTAGATGCTGTGGTCGGAAACGAACACTTTATGTAGCTGATGGGACACATCATGCTTAATTTGCTTCAGCACCAGCTGTCCAGCAGTGCCAACAACAAAGAACTGGAGGACACTAGTGGGACCCTGGTACAGGTAGATGCTTTTCCATCATGCTCTCCCAATAGGGAGGGGTCTGATTGCTGTTTTGCAAGCAAAGAGTGGCCAAACCAAATATTGATTTGATTTGTTCATTTACTTTCGGTTTTGTTAATTGATAAAAAATAAATTAACACTTTTTTTTATTTTTTTATTTTTAAGAATTCTTACTATTTCATTGCATTTTTTCCACACCTGTATAAACATTTACATAGGTGTGTGTGTGTGTGTGTGTGTGTGTGTGTGTGTGTGTGTGTGTGTGTGTGTGTGTGTGTGTGTGTGTGTGTGTGTTTTACTGTGAAAAATGTTAGGCGGTTGTAAAAAAAAAAAACCCCCAAAAAAAACAAGGCTGTAAAGACAAACATGGCCACACATCACCACTTTGGTCTTATCTGTTCAGAGGACATTGTTTAGAACCAATGCTTGTTCAGTCTTTTTCTAACTGTACTGTCATTAACTTTTTACATTTAACATGCTAACTGAGAGTCGAATATGTAACTTTTATTTGCAATTTGTTTTAATTCTGACCTGGAAAGGCTGGCAACTGAATTTTGTTTAATATTTCTCACTGTAAAATTATAGACTTATGTTCTTTCTTGTTAACACACCTGAATGCTTCAGACCAGCAAACAGCAAAAAGCTCATCAAACTTAGGAGCAGTGCAGGAGTACTTTCACAAATGGCTTTTTCATTATGGCTTTATTTGGTAAACCTTGAGCTATACGGTTTGTGGTCAGAAAAAAAAATCTTGAATTATCTTAAATGGCTAGTGAACTGATATATGTTCTGTGTTCTGAGCTGCACGACATCGGGAGAAAAGCTTTCACCAATGGTGATTTTTTAAACGCACGACGATGCCAAAAGAAAAACTCTAGAGAAATAGTTGTGAAAGGAAGGAGGAAGACAGTGAACAATGACTTTCTTGGTAGGCTACTGTTTAGATACAAGCCGTGTTACAGACACTGTCTTTCGTCAAAGCCTGTGTAAAGTTCATTAGTTTCAGTGTAGACACCTGCGGCTTATAGACAGGTGTGGCATATTTATGTTCAAAATCTTTGTAAAATTCTGTAGGTGCGGCTTATATGTGGGTGCGTTTAATAGTCCGGAAATTATGGTACACATACACACACACAATAGCCCACCAGAAAGTTCAGTTTCAGTCATTACACTGTTTTACTTTTATGTTATTTTTCATCAACGCCTTGGGTGGTTCCATGAAATTCCGGAGTAAGAACGGGCGCTTGAGGATGGATTGGACTGTAGTTAATGTCAACAGTCTCCTACACTGACTCAGGACTACAATTTGCTTCTGATCACCATCACTGTACCCCACAACATTGTATATCTGCTTCAAATGGACATTCAGTGCAACCCAGATGAGGATGGGTTTCCTCTTGAGTCTGGTTCTTCTCAAGGTTTCTTCCTAATGCCGTCTCGGGGAGTTTTTCCTTGCCACAGTTGCTCATCAGGGACAAACTTACTTACAAAAAACAAATTTACTTTTAATCAACAAATTATCTGTGTAAAGCTGCTTTGAGACAATGTTCAAGCGCTATACAAATAAAAATGAATTTAAATTAAATTGAATTATGTGCTTGAGGGTGTATAAAGTACAGTGAACAGCTTACATGCGCAATATGCACAATTTGTATTGCACAAAACAATAAGCCTATGCTAAGAAGAAGAAAGCACATTGAGTGACACTTTAATCCTGATACAGCTGACACACCACATTGTACAATTAAAATTTATTTCAAAATATTTTCACAGGGCTGTTACTTGACTTCAAATAGCTGAAGTTACTACTGAACAGTTTGGATTTTGTAATGTCAGGTTAAGAGGCTGCTAGGGTTTTTTTTCCCTCCCCCAACCCTGTTGGTAGCAAACATTATGTACAGTGACATGGCTATCAATGAAGCGCATTTATACAGGTTAAATTAAATAAACCAGTATACAATTTTCTCTTCTAACAAAGTTTCTTGCCTATCATGATGTGCCTGTGCCTGTGAGAAAGGGGCATTTTGATTTATAAATATTTGTGCTCTTTTCTTACATGACAACTAAAAGATACAATTTGATTTTGGCTGTGTGGTGACTGTGTATTGTTGTAGCCAGAGAGTCATATGTAGGCTTTGTGTCAGATTTAATTTAGCTTAAATTTGTTAGTGTTTCCACCGGAGTGTGTGTGTGTGTGTGTGTGTGTGTGTGTGTGTGTGTGTGTGTGTGTGTGTGTGTTGTGAAGCAAGTAGAGGAATTCAGAAGTACATGGTATTGTTAATGCACTCTGCTGTTATGTGGTATCTTGATGCATTAAGTTCAAATATGCATGCTAGCTTTTGTTTTGTAAGACTCTTTTATTACAAAAAAAAGAGAGAGAGAGAATTTCTTAGCTTTCCCATGCTGTCTGGGCTGCTAATTAGTCCCTGTGTATGGGGGTGGTTTATCTGACTAAGTTAAGTTCACCGCAACCACAGCTCAACTGTGGTTCACACCCTGTCTTAAGTTTAGCCAAGCATTCAATAGTACTTCCTCAGGAAACTGCAGAAAGCGGAAGTAGACCTTTTTTTTCTTCACTGTAGCAATAGTTTTTCAACAGAAAAAAAATTATTATTCATTCTTATATTGACACTCATCCTGTATCCAGTATTAGTATTTCTGCTTTTCATATACAATTATGTTGCAAGTCTTTTACCAAAAGACTATTTAATGAAAGATTTGTTTATATGGGTGCTATTATTTTTTTAAAGACATCATGAATATTTGGGTATGTGGTGACTATGATCTATATCTTCCTTTTTGCTCAACCAAACTTAATCTAATTCTTGCAATCACACTAGTTTAAAAGATTAGTGAAGTAGTATATTGTAGTATATTCTCTCCCCTTCCTAGATTTCTTCTCTCTTTTGAATGCACACTATTTTCTTGGCCATGTGTTTTGGCTAAGACACAGTGCTGATTGTTTTCCTGATGGCCGTGGATGTTCCAGTTCTAGACTCCGAGTTTGAACCGAATTCTTGCTACATGACCGAAACAAGAAGACCCCCCACCCTAAGGCATTATGCGCGTCAAATGTTCCAGTGGATCCCGGCAGTCTTATTAAAAGCTGTGTGCAAACTGAAAAAGCTGAATATAACAATGTTTGTGTAAAATCTAACACCTCGATCTTAACCCATGTGTCAGCAAACACATAGTTAAAGTAGGTGCTGGTCTGTGTGTGTGTGTGTGTGTCTGTGTCTGTGTCTGTGTCTATAATAGTCTCCTCCCTGCTCTATGTATGCTGGCCTAAAGGTCTGTGTAGATGAGCTTTTATTTTGGGCTCTGTCCCTTCTTCAGAGAAGTGTTGACTTTCTGCTGGGCTTGAAGAAGACTCGAGTGATATTTCTGCACAGAACTATTGCTATTTATCTCAACCCATTAACTGCTATGCCCCCCCCCCCCCACACCTCCTTTTTTTTCCTGAACCTCTAGATGTTACTTCCTTTATTCTTTCTTTCCCTTCCACTTACAGATGCATATCATTAACTGGCACTTAACTGGCTTTTCTGTTGATGGTTTTATTGTGATCTATCAGTTCTGTTCTTGAATTATCTGTTATTCTTTCACTCCCTGCCTTTCACCAGTATGAATATGGGTGGTATAGTGTTTTTCATGCACAGGGGTCTTGTCTTCAACAGTTAACAGGGCAGTCATCACTGACTTGTAGCTACATGTCTGATGCAGAAGATTGTAAAAGCTTGCTACTGGTTCAGGAAAATATGCTTGTTTTTTGCTATTTCAAAGATATGCATCTTTTAGCTTGAAGGATTTTGGAAACTCTGTGCAGCACACCCAATCTCCAATCAGACTCAGATTTTTCCTCATAGATGTATATTACTGAAGTGTTACAACACATAATCGAGCAATCAAACAATAATGAGGATTATATATTTACAGGCACACTGCCAAGAAATTTTAACATGAACTGTCACTCTATTAATAGAGAGAATTTGGTTCAAGGCTCATGAACCCATACAGAGAAGATTTTTATGCTGCATGCTGTAAATCAAATTTGCACATTATTTTAAATAATTATTTTGGACATTTTGGGCGTAGCAGTAATGTTCTTAAATTTAAAGATCCATATTTAGATGTATTTAATTTGTGTAGTTAACTTTTTAATAATTAGTTGTAGTTGCAATCCTAATAAGACACACATTTCAAATATTCAGTTGAAATTCATAATAACGTGCAATGCATATACAAAGCATTCCTGTATTAGTTACAATACATGCCACTTCAGAATGAGTTTTGCAGTCAATGTGTTGACTGTTTTTCTATAATGGGGTGGGAGGAAGTCATGGTTGCTAACTGACACAAATGAAGTGTCTTTTGTCAGACTGAATTTGTATTAGCTCCTAGCACACAGCTCTGTACCTTTCTTGACTAAAGCTCCTTTCTTTGGTGGGTCTCCAAAGGAATGCAAGGAATTTATTTTCACATTCTGATATTAACACAAGGGTGTGTGTCAAAGAGGGGAGAGCACGGAATGGCCAGGAATGAAAGCATTAAAAATTGTCTTAAAAACACAGGTTTTTTTTTTTTTTTATTTGCTTACTAGCATGCTATACTGTATTGCATTTTTAATATATATATCTCTTTTCCATACGTATTGCTGTAGTGTTCCTGCCTAAATGATTCATTCCTATTCAACATAAATGAATAGAGTTGTATGTAAGATGGAACATCTTTTTTCCTTACATTGTATAACTGACATGAGCAAGCAATGTGGAACCCCCTTAAGGGAAAATGACTAAAACTCAAGGATTGAGAACACTTAATCACATTAGCTGTTTACGTTCATGTTCATTTTAAACATACTACTGCCTCCTCCTGTTCAGTCCTAGGCACAGCATTGTAAAGACAAGTTGGTCTAGAATATTTTTAATGTTCATATTAAGGCGCACTCTTGAAATAAAAATGTTATTATTCTTCTGATTTCTCAGACTTATTTAACTTCTTGTAAATGTATGACTTTTAACCTGATGTCTAATTTGAGATTTCCTTGCGCATTTCACTCATGAGTGGGTGTAATCTATATCTGTATTCAGTTACTCTGGAGACTTTGTTGAACCTTATAATTAATAAACACCCCTTCAGGGCAGTGAAGTAAAAGAGAGAGAGAGAGTTTTTGAGAGAAGGTATGAAGCCAGTACTTCTGTAAATTTTTAACAGCAGGTTTAAGCATGCTTACTGTTGTTTAGTTTCAGCATGTTGCACTGTCATTCATGCTGATCCTTAAACCTAAAATAGCCAAGCTATATGCTCCCATGTGGTTTTATGGCAAGGGTTAAACATAGCTAGCCTTGGAGCATATGTATGTTATCATTCTTTCACATCTACTGTCTAATGCCTATTTTTAAATCGTTTTAGGTTACAAAAGAAGTAACAAGTTTGCCTGTATTTAATTTTTTTGTTTTATAACCTGATTATGTTGAAATTGTCCGTTACTTTGTTTTAAGTGTTACCTGAAGGGAAAAATTGGCCAAGCTGGACAAAAAAAGAAACAAGTGTACACCTACAAACAAGTTTGGTCAAGAGTTGGTTAATGTCATTAATTTCCCCTCCCACTTCATTGTATTCTCTCTCTCTCTCTCTCTCTCTCTCTCTCTCTCTCTCTCTCTCTCTCTCACACACACTCCACATTTTCTTGTATACTCCTTTAACGCACTTTGACAGACTTGCTAGGATTAACAGATTTGGTTAAATAAATGGGAATACTTTCGAGACCTAATTGCGCCTAAAAACGTGAGTATAACATTTGTCTCTTTGTAGTTATCAAATATGTTTGTGTTGCAGTACATATTTTCTTTCATTTGCATGTATTTCATGTCACTCATTGTGCTGCTAGACAGGGCAACTAACAGTTCCCAGCCGTTTAATGCTTTACAGGGAAAAAAGACAGCTCCTTCTTAATTATGATATTTCCCTTGTATATACTTCTGTGTAGGAGAAATTAACTATCCCTACGTTGTATGCAACCTATTTTTAACTGTTATTTTGACCTCTCTAATAAAAGCTCAGGCTGTACTGCTGAGCTACTTGGGCACTTTATCTGTGCTGTTTTATGAATAGCACAGTTTCAAAGTGCAGCCCTTCCCTTAGCTTATTTGTACTTTCATGCAGTGACTTGTTCATAAACTTACTCATCAGTATTCTCTGCCACCACACCTCCAGATATGGCCCAGGATTTCATTTCTGCTCCTTTGGTATTTACACTCATAAACTTTAAGTAACATTGGAGTAGGCTCAGATGTCTGAGGCCCAGGTTAGCATATAGCTGTCATATAAACCTTCACTTTAGCCACCCATGTTGTCAGTCTTTCAAGTCTGGATTTTCTTCTTCCCCAGTATGGTAGGTCAAAGCAAAAAGCTATATTTGACCACTAGTGGCAGGGTTGATAGTGAGGCACAAGTAAAAGAATTGAGAAACTAACTTTATTTCTGTATGTCTCTCATTTTCTCTCTTCGCTTTTATCACCTTCTCTCATTATCTGTATTTCTCATATGTTAAACTGTCAGAATTACTAACTGGTTAAGTATCCCTTTCCTATCTGTTTTATACACCATGTCTAACACAACTCTTGCTTTGCTTTACTCTATTGAGACCAACCCTTTATAAACATACGTTATCAGCACCTCACGTTAATTTATTGACTGAACAGATATTCCACAGGGAAATACAGGTTCTTTTCGTGTGTGTTTTTGATGGGCATTTCCATTTGAACAGGATTAGGCTATAAGAGATTTCCATTTGGCTTCATGGAGCTAACTTGCATATCTACGTAGATATTTAAAAAAAATTTCACTTGATATTTTGTTATATAACATAGAAGGTACACTATATGGACAAAAGCCTTTGCATACCTGACTATTACACCAACTGTAATAGCATTGCTTTCCAAATATGTAGACGTTTGTGTTGATTCGATCAACGCTTGAAGATGGTCAGGGACTCAAGGGGAGAGCAGAGAGTCATGAAGTGTTATTTGGAGTTCTGGACCTGGAGGTGAATCACCTGGGAGTACCAGCAGTTCTGTTTTGCTGGGGTTGCGTTTTAGTTGGTGAGCACTCATCCACGAAGATATGTCTGTGAAGCGTTCCGAGATCCGAGCGGAAGCTGTGGTATCTGATGGAGGGAAAGAAAATATTAGTTGAGTGTCATCTGCATAACATTGGTAAGAATATATGTGAGAATATGACTTTACCAATGGAGTGGGTATAGAGAGAGAAAAAGGCTTCTGATTAGGCTTTCCACAACACTCATCCATTAGTGTGTTTTTTTTCCTTCAGGTCAGGTGCCAATCTTGGAATAGAAGGCCTGGCTCACAATTTTTGTTCCAGTTCATCTCAAAGGTGTTTAATGGCAGTTGAGGTCAGTGCTCTTTGCAGGCCAGTATAGGTCTTCCTCACCAATATCATTCAACCTATATCATTCAACCATCAATTCATACACCAGAGAAGTCTCTGTGTCTCTGTTACAAGTCATGCTGGAATAGAAATGGACCTACCCCAAACTGTTAGAAGTACAGCAAAATGTCTTGGTATGCTGAAGCATTTAGAGTTTTCTTGACTACATGTAAGGGAACTAAACACCTAAAAAGTAGCTCCATACCACCAAACTTTACATTTGGCATTCACCATAACCCAGACTCGCCCATTAGACCGCCAAACAGTGACCACTGTTCCTGCCTCTCTCCCCTCTGTGGATCTTCCCACTTTGTCCAGGCCTGCCTCTGGATAGTGTTCTTTTCGACTGAAGGCCACTGTGCAGCTTGGTACGGTTTCTCATTAACGCCTTGGGTGGTTCCATGAAATTCCAGAGTAAGAACAGGCGCTTTGAGGATGGATTGGACTGTAGTTAATGTCAACAGTCTGCTACACTGACTCAGGATACAGTTTGCTTCTGATCATCATCACTGTAACCCGCAACATTGTATATCTGCTTCAAATGGACATTCGGTGCAACCCAGATGAGGATGGGTTCCCTCTTGAGTCTGGTTCCTCTCAAGGTTTCTTCCTTATGCCATCTCGAGGAGTTTTTCCTTGCCACAGTTGCTCATCAGGGACAAACTTACTTACATAGAACATATTTACTTTTAATCACCACATTATCTGTGTAAAGCTGCTTCGAGACAATGTTCATTGTTAAAAGCGCTATACAAATAAAAATGAATTGAATTGAATTCAAACAGAGAAGTGTGATTCGCAACTCATCTGAGCATGTTTCCACAGGTCAGCATGCTTTAACCTCTTAGTCGTCAGCGCCGTGCCAACACGACTAATACCCCATTGTTCTCAGGTGTTAATGTTTAGCAATAGATTAAATACAAAGGGACAAGAGTAATCATGACTAACTTCATCATTCTAAAGGTCTAAGCCTCAGGCAGCGATTTTAGATCACTGTTTTTCAATCGAAACCGCATAACGAATGTATTTGCTGAATTTGTGTAAGCAGTACACACAAACATGCATAAAAAAACTAACTACTTAACGCAATTATTGTAATAACGACTCACAACCACATCCACTGCTGCTAATCCCGGTTTATTTGGAAAAATAGGCCTCCACTGAACAACATGCCGTAAAGCATTTTTACTCCAACCAAACAATTTAGATGGTTATTTTGTTTCACAGAACTTCGGCTGGCATATTGTGTGTATGTGTTTCGGAATAACTTTCGCATTAAAAAATAACATCTTGATGGTAAAAAAAACAAATATGGCTGGTAGAAGAGTGTTACAAAAAAATGAGACCACACACAAAAAATTAAAAAACAGCAAAAGAGGCGGAATCTCGAGCTTAAGTTTACAATCCAAAGGCAGGTGTCCAGGTGACGTTTATTATGCACCACCTATCATTTCAAACCTTTTATTTCAGTAGCATTACGGATGGAAAATGTAGCCAATAAGTGCAGGATTTTAACGATATATGGGAGGATTTTATTTACTACGTGGGTGAATCTTAGTTTTATTTAATTTAATTGCTATGTAGTTTTGGATTTAGTTTTCCTTCAATAAAAACCCTAATTTAAATTATTATTACTAAATTAGTTTGATGATCTGAAGCATTCAAGTGTGATAAACATGCAAAAAAAATAAGAAATTAGGAAGGGGGCAAACACCTTTTCCACACCACTGTATCTCCCTTTACAGTTTTATACGATGTTATAGGTTTCATTGAATGTTTGTTTTGATAAGAGAAAGGCTTGAAACCTAAGTGTGTGTGTGTGTGTGTGTATTGTTGGGATTGGAATGGCCGCACATCAATATGAATGGCCATGAATGTAAAACAGTAGCTTGTCTGACTACCTTTCCATCAATATGAAAGCCAACTTAATATCAATAGCTAAACGTGTATAACAATAGCCTTTAATGGTCAGCCATTCATTTGTATGCAGACTGTATGAATGGCTACCTGAGTTTAGCAGCTGTCTCTCAAACAGGGGGAGGGAGAAAAGGATCAGACATAGTTTTAGATAAATGTTTGTAGGAATCTCATTTGTCATGAAAATCTTAATAGAATTTTAAATATAAACTTATGAGACATGTGGCTTTCAACCCAGTACTTTAATTAATTACTCCAGGACTGATTTCATGTATTTATATATGAAATAAAAATAATGTTCAATGCAGGAAATGTATATCCATGGCACTTTATCTATAACTTAATATATTTTTGAGCAATATCAACTTTGATGATTGACAGTAAAGCTCAAAGTGTGTTCTTTTTAAAGATATTTATATTGTGTATGTAGCCCACTTTTATCAGGAACTGTTAACATTTAAAGTTAGGTAGGGCATTTTCAGATGTGAGTCCCAAAATCTGTGGCGAAAGCTAACAGGTTAAACTACTGTTTGGTGGTTGGCATTGTACTTGATGTTATGTTTGCGTGCAGCTGCTTGGCCATGAAAACCAATTTCATGAAGTTCCTGCCGGATATGATTGTCAGTATAGATAAAATGGCTTTGAAATTTGGAACTATTCAGCTATGGAATGAGCTGAGGATTGTTGACTTGGTGCCTCAGCATTCGTGACCTTGCTCTGAGACTTTACATAGTTTTCTGCTTGGCTGAGTGGTTGCTCTTCCTAATCGATTGGACTTTCCGGTAATATCATTTACAGGTGACCGTGGAATATCTAGCAGGGGTGAAATTCCACAAACTGACTTGCATAGGTGGCATCTTATCATAGTCAAATGCTTGAATTCACTGAGCTCTTCAGAGTTATTTGTTTTACAATTGTTTGTAAAGGTGCGCTACATAGTTAATAATCACAAGAGTTTTTGAATTAGTTACTCTTATTTTTGAAAATGCACAATAGAATGGACCAGCAAGGCAAGAATAAGATCTTTTAATGGAGCAGAATTATGATGTTTGGGCATGCTTTTCATCATCTTGGGCTGAATGCTGACAGCAATTGTCTATGTATTTATTTGATTAACATTTTTCATTTAGGCTAGAAAACAAAACAAAAAATACTTGTTAATAAAAAGCTGCATTCTTTTTCTTGCAGGCATCTGACATTTACATCTATGGCATTTTGTAGACACTCTTATGCAGAGAGACTTGATTTATTAGCGATTCTCTCATCTCAAGATTTTCAAATTTCTTAACCAAACAAGCTTTGACAAAAGTGTTTTATCATGCCTTAGTTAAAATGCTGCTCATGCTTCCTAAAAAATTAAATGCATACATGTCAAATAGCAAAACTAAATAGAAATTTAAAAACAACCCCAAAATCAAATATATAAAGGAAAATATACATATAAACATATAACAAATATACATATAAACATATATACATATAAACAAGGTTAAATGTGTGACTAGTAACTAAAATTCTTTATTTTCAAAAACAAAATGTGGCGTCATATCATTGCCAAGTATGCCATAGATGAACTTGTTGCCACGAGTGGGACTGCAGTTCCTCCGGTCAGTGTAGTTTGTCTTATTAATAACTTTTTATGTGCATATGGAGGTGACGGGAAATTCTCACAGAGGTGACGGCACCACTTTGTTGTGCTATTTGTGTGTATTAACATCATCTAGCAGTATTTAGACCCGGTTTCTGTTTTGTCTGTTACCACCTTGTCACCTTTTATTTTTAGTCAAAGTCAGAAAAAAGAGCCATCACACCTCCGGTTTGAAGTGGGATGAGGCGTCCTCATTAATATCTACACTTTGCCGCTGCTTAACTTTTAACAATAAAAATTGCTCAAGGCTATCGTGCGTGTAGCGGGAGGTCACAGTATACAGCTTCTGCACACCTGCTATGTATTGGGATTCATTTAACATCTCATCCAACTTGAATAGTCACTTATTTATTGATTTTCTTCCCTCCATTGTTACGTTAATAAATACAACTTTGCATTTGAGGTCCCAGGAGTGGAACTTTGTTCATATTACGGTTTGAATTTACAAACTTCCAATTGGAAGTCCAAAGTCTTAATAACGCAGCTACCACTTCCCTTTGAGTCCTGCTATTAGATGCCTCAAACTTGCATGCAGCTCAGAAAGTAATTTTTATTTATTTTGATTATTTTTTTTTACTTTTATATGGGAGGTAATGGGTGGTGAAATGCATGTCGAGTTGATGGGCTTTTGCTTACAGTAAAGACTGTCTGGTTGGAATGTGGTAATGACTCATACTGGCACACAGAGAGAGCGAGAGAGAATGTTCTCCTGTTTCAATTTAATTGTGTTTAGCTCTGTTCTTCATGCATGAGGTTATTTAGAGCACTGGTCATAAGACTAGAGGTCAGTTATTGACGATCTAAATTTATTTGTTGATGTATTTTTGCATATGAATTATCAGTTATTTCCTATAAATGACTTGCTATTATTCATTTTGCATACTAGTAGCATTGTTTGCAGGAATGTACTCAAACATGTACTCAAGCAATCAATTCTAATTTCATGCATTATTGTGCACAATTTATGTACAATATTTAGTAAAAACTTTAAGTTTGACAAGCTCATCCTTTGTGTATTTAAACATTGGGGATTAAATTGACTTATTCCAATCATTTATACATTTCATGAATCTTGTATAATGTATATGGCCCCGGTCAGTCAGCATCTCTCATGCTGTATGCATGCTTTTGAAGTGAACCTTAATGTCCTCCCCACTCATAGTCCCCCTAATGTGGAGCTGATATTTACAGTTTCTGCAACACCTTCTCAGTTAATGGCGTGCACATCCCACAGTTCTGCTTACTATTGGGGTTTTATTCTTAATAATGTGAAACTGAAGCTTTATATTATTTTGGGTAATTTAATTGACTTGAACTGCTTAAACTGGAAAAATGTTGGGGTTTAGTAAAGCCTCTGACTGATAGTATATATTCATTTTATTTAAATAATCTATTGTGCATTGAGTCATTGTCTCTTGCCTTCATCCCCCGATGGTGTATTGTTTTCTCAGGTGTCTCTACCCCCTGAAGGGAGCATAAAGGTAAAGCAAGTTTGCTTGAGTCCCACTTAGTGCTATTGATGATGTGATCTATTGACCAATATCACAAAAAAAACATCAATCTGAAGGCATTTCCTCAGCTAAAGAAGTGAGGGCAAACCCAGAAAAACAGAACAGCAGGAAAGTGAAGGGCAAAAAATAAATAGTTACATAAGGAACATACAAAAAGAGAGAAATTTAATGCATTGCATGTAATGTGTGCAGGAGAGGTATAGTACAAGAGGGTATAATATTTTTTACATGAAACTATAAAGCTCCACAGTGAATGTACAAGTATAAACTTTGCAAAGATACATGTATGACATGAAGCACAGCACCTTCCTTCACCAGCTTTCAGACACTAGAAGCCAGCAGCAAGAAAAGTCTGCTGCATTTCATGTTAGCAAACCAACTAATCTTTTGGCAACCTTCATAAATCATTTTGCTAAAAGTGAGCCTGAGCATCTTCTTCCATGTATGAAAGTTTATGGCAGACATAATGAAAAGTATTGCTTTTGTGATTGACATCTGTGTGTTTATGCTGTAATGGCAGATTGTATTTATACACACACACACACACACACACACACACGGTCCCCGAGTTACGATGATTCGACTTAGAATTTTTTGATCTTACAATGACGATAGCAATAAGACAAAATGTTACTAATATTTAAAATTTCACACAACAGCCACAAGCAGCAGCGTATGATGTACGAATGAGCGTATCTCTCACTCTGTGAGATGCTCTACTCTCGACAATGTCGACGGATTTTAGTTGTCTCAGTGTGTATTTTCTTTTGGGTTTAAACAGCAATTTTAGTGATAAAAGCATGTCTTCCAAGTGCCCAAATATGTATGCTGCTTGTAGTGAAAAAAAGAAGAGGAACCTATCAGTTAAGAGCAGAAAATAATTATAAATCAGCATGAAGCAGGAAAGACTGCCACAGTCTATTTTTTTTTACTTACAATAGGGTCGTTGTAACGTTTCTCCATCGTAAGTAGAGGACTACCTTTATATAACACTTTTTTAGTAGTTTTGGATTTTGTTTTCCCTCAAAAATAAAAACTGATTACTGGAAATTAATTAGTTTGATGATTTGAAACAAAGTGTAACAAACATCCAAAAAAAATAAAATAAAAAAAAAACAGGAAGGGGCAAACACTTTTTCACACCACTGTGTATGTATATAAAAATGTGTGTATATACATATACAGTGGTGTGAAAAAGTGTTTACCCCCTTCCTGATTTCTTTCTTTTTTTTTTTGCATGTTTGTCACACTTTGTTTCAGATCAACAAACTAATAAAAATATTAGTAAAAAATAACACAAGTAAACACAACATGCAGTTTTTGAGTGAAGGTTTTTATTATTAAGTTAAAACTGTGGTTTATTTAAATTTGTTCGATGATCTGAAACATTAAAGTGTGACAAACATACCGTAATTTCCGGACTATTAAGCGCAACCACTGAATTTGACAGATTTTTATTTTAAACATAAATAAGCTGCACCTGTCTATAAGCCGCAGGTGTCTACACTGAAACTAATGAACTTTACACAGACAATAGACAATAGCCTGCCACCGCATTTTTCCGCTATTACTGCATGTGTGCAAGGCCGAGGAATATGCCATTATTTTTTTTTATGGTCATTTCTAAGTTTCTTTGACTAACCCGTAACGCTGTTGCCAAGAAAAATTTTAAAAATCACGAGTTTTGGAAACCTGTCTGTGCTTATATGATTTCTGTTGCAACTGGAGTTAGCAAGCTCTCCCTTCAGCCAGACTCAACGCATTACAACGGCTTGTATCTAAACAGTAGCCGACCAAGAAAGTCATTGTTTACTGTCTTCCTCCTTCCTTTCACAACTATTTCTCTCGCGAGTTTTTTTTTTGGCATCGTTGTGCGTTTAAAAATCACCACCGATTGAAGTTTTTTCTCCCGATGCCGTGCAGCTCAGAACACAGGTGAGGTGCGTGTTTTTTTTTTTTTTTTTTTTTTCCGTTCGGAAATTTCATTGGTCTAATGTTATGTCATGCTCAGTTTTTTAGCTTGAAATTTGTGAAACCGGGAAAAACCCAGGAAAAACTCCATAAATTAGCCGCTTCGTTGTTTAAGCCACGGGGTTCAAAACGTGGGGAAAAAATAGCGGCTTATAGTCCGAAAAATACGGTAACTCTACTACACCTACTAGTAAGATTTTTGCTATGTAGGGATATAATTTCTACCAAAAACAGTGATTGATCTGGTTTTAGATGCTGGATGCTGGATAGCCTTTTAATAAAATATATACCTTTTTAGAGCACCTGAGAGATTATTTTATTTATTTATATATATATATATATATATATATATATATATATATATATATATATATATATATATATATATATATATAATATAATATAATATATATAATATAAAAGAAATCTCTCAGGTGCTCTAAAAAGGTATCTATTTTATTTGATATATAAAGCGAGCCATTCGAGCAGTTGAATGCACTATACAATGTATGGGCCAACAATGTTGGTTCCTTTTCTTATTTCAAGAAAATATATCTGGCTGTTTAGACACTTAATTCAGCCAATTTTTTTTTGTTCCAAACAGACTAAGAGTATTTATGTTAAAGGAAATTGGAGAGTGGTTTTTTTTATTTTTTTATTTCATAAATGCTGACTGAACTTTGTTAGGTCCCTTTTTTTAATGAAACTTCTGGATAGAAGTGGAATCTGCTTTGGTCTACTGCTCTTGGAGCCCATCTGCCTCGAGATATAACAGACTGTCCATCCAGAGATGCTTTTCAGCTCACCAAACTTGGTTATCGGAGTTAAGGTTGCCTTTATATCAGCACAAACCTGTCAGACCATACTCTTTTTTTTTTTTTAACCTATCTCATTAAAGCTTCTACATGAAGGTCCCAGGAGATCAGCAGTTGTAGAAATGCTCAAACCATCCTGAATGGCACCAACAAACATCACAATCATTGAACACCTCTTTTCCTATTCTAATGGTTGATTTGAAGACCCAAAACTGCATGATTTATGCCTTGCACTGCTGCCGAAAATGGTCTGGATATTGACTGGTAATTGCTTTAATAAGTCGGTATACAGTTGTGCCATATAAAGTAACTAGCTTCACTTAGCTTGGATTAACTTAAAAAAAAACTTTATTTTTCACATGTACATTACAGCACAGTGAAATTATTTTCTTCACCTATCCCAGTTTGTTCAGAACCTGAAGTCAGAGCACAGGGTCAGTCAGATGGTTAAGGGCTTTGCTTAATGGCCCAAAGTTACTTATTCAAGGCTTGAATAAGTAACCCAGAGCCTTAACCACTGAGCTACCACCTCCCCAGACATCCAGTGTTTATCTTTGTTGATGCATGAATTAGCATGATCTCCATTGCTGTAAATGTGCACTAATTATATGGTTTTAGATTAGAATTTTCACTTTCATTTGAATTTGGAAATGACAAATTCCAAAAATGTTTCTTTTATGCAGACGCGTTATTGGCGGACCTGGAGTCATCCACCGCTCACATCTCAAAGTGTCCAGTGTTTCTCTCAGATGAGACACCTTACTCTTTTCCCAATAGTGAAGCTCTGTTCCAGGATGACCCCTCTCCTCCTCCTGTGCCCCCTCTTCCATCTTCAGAGGCTTTGAACGGGTCTCTCCAAAAACAGGCTGACTCTCATCACTCCTCACAACAGGTCTGGTGTACAAAAAGAAACCATGAATGTATTTGGTCGCCCTTTGTTTTATTAAAAGACCTATGGGGTAGTAATTGCAAAATAGTGCAGTGTACAGCTCTCCAGGGTAATCATATTTCTTGTGTGCCCCAAGGCCATGGTTTACATATTTGCTAGCACCTGTTGCATCATGACATGAAGATGTTTTATTCAAGCCATTGATTTTTGTACAATGCCACACCCATCCATGGGGAGAACAGAATTAGGAGTAACAGTAGTGTTGATTAGAGTGGCACTAATAGTTTCTTTGGTGTCAGTAAGCTTTTGAATATAAAAATTGTCCATTCAAAAGCTTCCACAGAGATATCTGATATCATTAATTAAATCTGGATTGGCATGTTTGACATTAACGTACAGTCTTGTGTACATGCTCAAAGTTTTCCCTTATTATTTTGTTTTCTTTTCAGTCTCTTGGTTCAGCACAAAAAAGTACATTGTCTCTAGAAAGCAGCAGTCCCCCACTACCTCATACAGAAGAGGACCACGTATACAGGTCAGTTACATGGTCACAAACTCCTGTATTGCCAGTTTCTATACTGTGCTGAAGCTTTATTTTCTCCCATTGTTATTTTAGTTTCCCTAACAAGCAAAAGACACCATCAGACTCCTCAGCAGCAGCCATGAGCTCTGCACTTGGCAGCAACTTGTCAGAGCTGGACCGCCTGCTACTGGAACTCAATGCTGTTCAGCAGATCACACCATCCTACACCAGCACAGGTGCCTAGACCTATATGTTCCACACCTGAGTGCCATGCATTACACAGATGCAAAGATTAATATCACCAAACCCTACTAGTAGTTTTCTTTTTTCCTAAGGCATATTGTTATACTTATCGAATTGGATTAATGTTCTTGCCAACGCAAATATTCTAATTGAAATTAGATATCAACCTGTTGCAATTTTTGATCTGTAGAAGAAGCAGCTCCCCCACTTCCTCCCTCCAGTTCTGCACACTACATCCAGGAAAATGGAGCCTACTCAGGCATTAGCCCTGCTCCCAAGGACAAACCTCAGAGAAATGGAGCAAAAGGGCCGGAGGAAGGACGTCCCACTGTAGAGAGCCTACTGAATGAACTGGAGAGCTCTATTCCTGTCCCAACGTAAGATCCTCACAGTCAAATTCTTCTGCATTTTTATGAATGCTGATATATGGCTATATTTTATAATATAACTGCTGATTAATGTCAATGTTAACTTGTGTAAGCAGGCCTACACCCACTGGACTTCAAACTGAGGGACACTCTGATCAACCTGGTCGAATGTCAGCCACTTCAGCCACACGAGAACTGGATGAGCTCATGGCCTGTTTATCTGATTTCAAGGTGCAGAGCAATGTAAGTTCATATTTGTGTGCCTCTACAGAACAATGAGTTTCTTTTATGTAAAATTAAGTGACTTAACTTATATGGACGAATCTTCCTTGGATTGCAGTGCTCAAACAGACTTGCTGGGCAATCTGTCCATCTAGTTTAGTTACTCCTCACACCCACTTCTTTGATTTACTTTTATTTGTTAGCTATTCTGTTAATTCTGTCAAGTCATTTGTTTCACATTCTTCTTTTAATGCGTCTGTTTTCTTTCCTGCTCTTTTTCCTCCTTATTGTTATTCTCTTCAGCAAAGCTCCCTAGGCTCCCTAAACTCTGAGCCACTATTAGATCAGCCCAACAGCTTCTCTACCATTGCAGATATTCATTCTCCTTCTACTCTGGTAGTCCCTACTACAGTTTCCCCAGTAACAAGTCTTTCTTCTAAACCAAATTGCTACTTTCCACTGCCCTCTTCTGCACTACCCTTAGAGTTACACATAGTGGAAGATTCCAGTGAAGCTGCTCTGCAGTCCAGTGCCCCCAAATCTGCCCCATCTGCCCAATACTCTACCACTTCAATTTCAGCCTTTTCCAGTTCTCCATTCTCCCCTTCAAATCTACATACAGACCCGGACATTGATGATTCTCTCTCCATGCTGAGCACAGAGCTAAATTCGCTTGTGGGTTTGTCCCAAAGCATTATTACTACTACCACCACAAAAGTGTCTACCATCAGTCCTGGCAATCAACAGCACATCTCTGCCAATCCTGAGAGTCTGCTTCTCAGCAGCGAAACTGAAGCAGCTTCTGTGCCTATTCCAAAATCGCAAAGCTCACTGAGTAAACTTGGAAATATGAAGACCTCACATAAAGACAATTCTTTAATAATTCAAGCTCCAGATGATGCCTCTTTAGAACCTAAATCTGCTGTTACATCTCCCATCTCTACACCTCTACCTGCCAGTGAATCACCCACTATGCAATCCCCATCCCCTTTTAAATCTGCTTCCCCTTATCTCACCACACCTCCTATTTGTTCTGTAGCAGTGCCCAAGACTACAAGACCACTTCCCCCTATGAGGCCTGAGGCTTTAGCTTTGGAGCCTTCTATTGACGATGCTTTGGATAATCTACTTACCATAAACTTCATGAGCAAGCCAGAGGCCCAACATTTGGTTTCATCAGCTTGTAAGATGGATTTAGCAGAGCACCCAGAAGTGTTTGAAGAGACACTTGTTGCAGTGGACCGTAGGGTGGTACAGCCAGACGTGCACACGGAGAGTGAGGCAGGAGATGTGGTTCATGAGGAACATTCTGACTGTAAGAGTGATCTTTTGGACTGGGCTGACATGGAGTTGAAGTTGTCATATGATGGCGCCGATGGCTCAATGACTCCTACGACTGAGGCTAGCTGGATGGATGACTCCCTTACTCCTTCCTCCTGCCCTGGAACCCCAGATGCCCAGATTGACCTGCCTGCATTACATCCTGTCAGCACAATGGATAGGATTTCAGCATCTGGACATGTATGGAGGAAATTGCAGTGTTTTCATTATAACCATTGAAAATGAGGTCATGGAGTGTTACTATTAATTAAAGGCTGGCTTAATTAAAGAATTGAATTAATGGATTGACAAATTAATTCTCAAGGTCTGGAATGTTGGCATGTGAATGAAGCATGAACAACATTAGCATGAGCATCATAGCTCTGTTTTGTAGTACACACCTGCTTTGCGTGTAGTTATGACGATAATCGTACTTTAACATCTTCCTCTATACAGTTATTGGACTAAAGAACTACCAGCCTGAAGCTTTTGCTGTGTGTTTTTATGGTGATGACCATTGCCTGAAGATCCTCTCTCGATCTCAACAGCATCTAATCTCACATGGGTGAATCTACTTCTGCTGACCTGACTGTTGCATGTTTTGTCATTTGTGTATGAATCATCTGACTGAGTCTCTACCCCTGGCTCAGCTCAAGTCTGTGATCAGACGTACAAAGGAGACACCCAATGTCCATCCCATGTACCGGGATGGCCTTATTCGCAGAAAGGTGGGCCCAGTAATCTTTCACAAAAGCAACTCTCAGGATCGCCTCATAGAAGAGCTACAAGGCAAGCTGGGAATTGCTCGCAAAGAACGGCCCAAGAAACAACCAGATGATTGGCTGACAGAGGGTGTCATTGTCATGTCAAGCCCAAAACGCTTGCGAGAAGACCACAGCAGGGATGTGGATAAGGTAGATTTGTGAAACAATGGACAATTCAGGCTACATATATTTTTACACTTTTTGAATACTCTCAACTGACCTTTCTATTGACCTGAAACTGCTTTTTCCATCAGTCTTTCTTTACTTACCTTTTATATTTTTCCTCGTGTATTCTTTTTCTGTCTGTCTCTCTTTAGATTATTATTCCCCCTGAATCTCCTATTCCTCAGAGAAAGGTGATACCTGCATCCCAGTCCAACTCCCCAGGCCCTTGCCTACCACCTCCAGCCATGGAACCAAAGTCCAGGCCTACAGTTAAAGCTGTACCAGTTCCACCTCCCCCTCCTCCTACCCACACTACACTTATTCCTGTCCCTTGTCAACGTCCTAGGGAATCTATACCTCCTCCCCAACTTCCTGTAGAATGTGAGTCTCCTCCAGTCCCAGTTAAGTCCCCTATTCCTCAGCCAATACTCCCAGCAAAGCCTGCACCAACACCACCTCCTCCTCAACTGCCAGCAAAGCCTGCACCAACACCACCTCCTCCTCAACTGCCAGCAAAGCCTGCACCAACACCACCTCCACCTCAGGCACCCCCTCCTGCCCCTGTTGACCCTCCCAAAGTGCTGGTGTCTGTGGGTTGTCAGACGGAAAATTATCCCTTCTTCCCTCCAACACAGGTGCCGGCATGGAGCTCCCTTTACAAGGATGTGGGAAATAGGGGTGCTGAGGGTGCACCCCAAATTTGAGCATGGTTTAACTAAAAATATAGCCCCCAAAAAATGTATCTACAGATAACCAGATTATGAAAAAGGCTAAACAAAGTTTATTATTTAGTTTTCCTCATATACTATATTCATTATTTCCTCTTATACAAATGATATGGCATCAATTACAATGTTTAATTCATTTCTATAAATCTAGAAGTGTCTTTGTTTTTTTGCTTTGTTTTTAAGTTGTTTCTAGCATATACATTATATGGACAGAAGTTTGTGGACACCTAACCATTAGAATTAGTTTGTGTTTTTTTAAACATCCTATTCCACATTTAGTCCCTATTTGCTGTTATAACCATTACTCTGGGAAGATGCACCAGTAGATTTTGGAGTGTGCTTGTGCTCATTCATCTACAAGTAAGAAGGCCTGGGGTGCACAGAACATGTTTGGTTCTCCCAGTTTAATTGAAGAGAGAATTTTATGCTGCTGAATCTGACTACATTCTTTACAATTGTCTTCAACTTTGTGGTAACAGTTTGGTGAAGAACCACATATGACTGAAAACTCAGGTGTCAGTACTTTTGTCCATATTGTGTATTGTCCATTAAAGAGTCAAATCTTCAAGAGTAATCACTTTTTCTGGGTAACACTTCAAAATAAAATAGAAGGGGGAAAAAGTAATTTTTTCTCAATTAACCGAATTGCAAGTAAATGAACAGAAAAATTCGAATGAAATTTTTTTTAGTTTGTCTGTAAAACGGCATAAATTCTTTTTGTT
The DNA here is from genome assembly GCF_014805685.1 of Silurus meridionalis. Lineage (NCBI taxonomy): Eukaryota > Metazoa > Chordata > Actinopteri > Siluriformes > Siluridae > Silurus > Silurus meridionalis. The sequence goes on from NC_060900.1 coordinate 12,663,595, forward strand.
ATGATTGCACACAGTTTTTAAAGGAACTCTGCAGGTTTTCCAAACATTTTAGAAAACCAACTACAAACTTTCTGTGGATGTAGACTGCCTTAAATTTGTTTCTCTCTTCATGTAATCCCAGACTGACTCAATTATGTTAAGATCAGGGTTCTGTGGGGACCAAAACATAACTTCCAGGTCTCCTTTTTCTTATTTGTATGAAAAAGGCACGTAATGAACATTGGCTTATGTTTGGGGTCATTGTCCTGTTGCAGAAGAAATTTGGGGCCAATCAGACACCTCCCTTATGGTACTGCATGATGGATAAGTGTCTGCCTCTATTTCTAAGGATTGAGGGACACCATTAATCCTGACTAAATCTCCAAATCCATTAGAGGAAATGCAGCCCCAAACTTGCAGGAAGCCTCCATCATGCTTCACTGCCTGCAAACACTTATTACTGTGTCTCTCTCCAGCTCTTCAGCAAACAACTCGCCTCATGCTACTGTCAAATAGTTCAGATTTTGATCAGTCCAGAGCACCTGCTGCCATTTTTTCTGCCCCCAGTCCCTATGTTTTTGTGCATAATTGAATCGCTTAGTCTTGTTCCCATGTCAGAGGTTTGGCTTTTTGGCTGCTATTCTTCCAAGAAGACCACTTCTGGTCAGACTTCTTCAGACAGTAAATGGGTGTAACTAGGTCCCACTTGTTTCCACCAGTTCTTTGCTGATGGCACTGCTAGATATCTTCACATGTCAAAAGGAAGTAAGCATGGTGTCTTTCATCTGTTTCCTTGGCCGACCACTGCATCTATTGTCGGTCAGGTCAGGTGCAGTACACAGTATTCCAGTATTGAAAATATAAAACGTATATAAAGTGCAACCTGGGTTGCAGGATTATCCTGTAGCCTAAAAACAATATTTATACATTTTAACCTTATGGACAGGTTACATCAATAAGGAATTTCAGCCATCACAAATTTTGAGACAGGATTACCAGATGGTTCACAGCATCTGGTTTAAGTGTGACCCTATGAAATGTTACAATGTTGCCACCAGTGCTGAGTGCTCTCTCAGATGGAGCTCTGGTGACAGGGATGCAGAAATTCTGCCAAGCTAGCCTCGCAATGGGGGAAGTTTGCTATCCATCGTCCAAATCCATCGTCGACTAAACAACTGATACTACTACTCTTTTTGGCAGTTCTTCTGTCATCACATCAGCCTCAATTTCAGAACTTCTTTACCGTCATGCTTAGGAACGCATACAGCTGTGCCCTCACCAGTGCAACAGTGAAAAGGGTCCCCTCTAATACAGTGTTGATTCATGTTCCGAACATTGTTTAATTTACACCAGTATTGCGCTATACAAAACATTTATATCATTAAATAAACACCAGTATTCAGTATGAACCCAGCACTAATATAAAACTGATGATTATTGATTAGCACCTGCTTGGTATAAATGGGTTAATCATGCACCTTGTGTGCAAGTGTAAGAATTGAAATCCAAACTGTAGTCACACCAAATATTGATTCGATTTAGATTTTTATTCTGTTTACTTACTTTGCATTTTTTTTAATTGATAAAAAGTAAATTAACACATTTTTGAAAGCATTGATACTTTACAGTGTTTCTTCACCCTTCCCTAAAATGGTTGCCCAGTACTGTACGAGTTTCTGGTAAATAGAAAATATTGTGGTGAAAAAAAATATTGGTTTTGGTAGTTTTATTTTATAATTGTATAAAACAAAAATCAATTTAAAGATAAACTATACATTTATTAATATAAAATAATAATCTATTAAGTTTGCTCATTTTCATATAAGATGGAGGAATATAACTCTCTCTCTCTGTCTCCCTCTTCCCTCTTTCTAGCCAGAATAGTTTGTTGGCTATGAATAAAGGCTGGTATTGAGAGAAATGGTTTTATTGTTATATAATTACTTATCTATTACATATTTAATAAATAAGCAGTCGGTCTGGTGGCATCACTTTTGGGTGTAACAAGAATTTAATTTGCTAACATTACTTGTGGTAAAGAAGCATGCAAAAGTGTTATTCCACATTACAACATACAAATGGTGCCTCCCAGGCTGTCCTGCACATAGATTCGTTGTGGCATCAGAGGAAGCTTATGAAGAATATTTATATTTAAAAATAAATCTCCTCATATGTGTGGGTGTTTTTTTCTGAAAATCTCCCTGTTTAAACCTATTTATTGTTGGGTTTTTTTTTTTTCCTACTGTCTTTAGATCATGGCTCAGGGAAAGGGTCCAAACACACAGGTGAATAAACTAGATAACATGCTCGGAAGCCTGCAGTCTGACTTACATAAGCTGGGTGTAAAAACTGTGGCCAAAGGAGTGTGTGGGGCTTGCTGCAAACCTATTGTTGGGCAGGTGAGTAGTATACAGCAGTACACCTCTGACTGTATGGATGTCAAAGAAAATATATATATTAGGGCTGTAAAAATTAATATTCATTTTTATGGAACTAATTTTATTAACACGCAATTAATGCACGCATTTCTGTTTTGACAATTTTTTTTATTGAAAAAAAAATATATATATATATATATATATATATATATATATATATATATATATATATATATATATATATATATATAGAAAATATAAAAGAGGTGAAAATAAAATCAACAGATCACATTTGTTCAAGGTGTCCTTCCGTTAAACTCCATGATGCACACATCCGGATATTAGAAGCATACGTGTAGAAACCGAGCAAAAGTTGCGTTTGGTGTTCTGATGATCTACATCATTTAAAATGCCATAATTACTTAAAAACTATTAAAATAATAATTTTGTCTTAATGTTCTACATTGAGTATGGTTTAACTAATAATAAACATACATTTGCATAAAGCATCGATATTTGTGCATGCCCATGTTGATTATAGTATTAAAAACTTAAAGTATTCATTTAAGGTAATTTAACAGAACAGATAAAATTGTGCGATTATTTACTTAACTCATGACGTGTGTTACGTGTGTGCTGTATTTTTTTTTCTACTGCTACCCCCCTCCCCCCTTTTGTTGGCTCTGTCGTCAACGCTTTACTATCTATTAGTGGAGCCACCTGTTAAACTAAATGGTTATTGTTCCCACACTCCCCTAGGCCTAGCCAAGGTGGGAACGTAACGTGATAACTGACTAAAATATTTAGTCACGATTAAACAGCCCTAATATGTGTGTGTGTGTGTGTGTCAGTTATCAGTTGATCTAGTTAATGTAATTGAGTGTATGCTAGAGAGTGGATTTAGATTTGTGTGTGCACTTCTACAGGTAGTAACTGCCATGGGCCGCACATGGCATCCGGAGCATTTTGTTTGCTCTCACTGCCAGGAGGAGATCGGTTCTAGGAACTTCTTTGAGCGTGATGGACAGCCATACTGTGAGAAGGACTACCATCACCTTTTCTCTCCTCGGTGCTACTACTGCAATGGTCCCATTCTTGATGTGAGAAAATCTAATTTCAATAAAGTCAAAAATTATAAATCTTATAAAACATCAGATATTTTGCTGGATTTAGATGTATTCTATTATAATTGGAGGAAATGCTGTATTTAAAATGAGATACAAATTATGTGAAAGTAGAGAAGAGAGAGTTAGAAAATATATTTGCCATTTCAAATTTACAGAAAGTAGTGACTGCTCTGGATAGGACATGGCACCCTGAACACTTTTTCTGTGCTCAGTGTGGAGCTTTCTTTGGCCCTGAGGGTGAGTAGCTACTGCTGATACTGTACTGTCCTCTGCACACAAATGTTTAATTTGCAGCAGGGTTAAAATGTCTCATCATGTATTTCTTTTTTTTAAGGCTTTCATGAGAAAGACGGGAAGGCATACTGCCGTAAAGATTACTTCGACCTGTTTGCTCCCAAGTGTGGTGGCTGTGCCCGTGCAATCCTTGAAAATTATATATCTGCCCTGAACAGCCTCTGGCACCCTGAATGCTTTGTTTGTAGGGTATGCGTGCTTACTTTGAAATCTGAAGCATATTTATGTATGGAGGTGGAAAGAGTACAAAAAAAAATACTATTACTTTGATGAAATTTTACACACATCTAAAAAAAAATCTACTCAAGTAAAAAGTAGTCCGTTTAAAATTGAGTAACAATTACTTTGCTACTTTTTTGTACTTTTACCTTTTATACTTTTTTCCTGTGTACTGTACAAAGGACAATGAGATATAAATCTTACACTCGATATTTTTAATTAAGGGAACATCTTTACAATACACAGCATTTAAAGGGAGGTATAATGTGGTTTAGTGCAGACCATTCCATAAAACTTTTTACAACCATTGAAGGTGGCATAAATTGTGGATTGTGTTAAACCATTTTATTTTTCTTCACCAACAAACACTAACAGACATACTGCAAATCTGTCAATTTAATCCGATCAGGAAGGAGCAGAGCGATACGCTGCTGACCCCAGGTAGAGCAACGCAGCAACATAAAGCATATTTTATCCTCCTAAAATAAGGCTTTTGTTGCTGTTTTGATGTCCCTGTGATCAGCAGAGCAGCTTGTCCTTGCACTGCGTTTTGCTCCTTCAAACTAGAGAAGCGCATAGCACTGTTCACAGTGGATAATACACAGGATTTATTTTTCACCAAAAGTATTGCAGTTGGTCCACTATCTCTAGATTGATGTGTCCTCCTCTAGCTAATGAATCGAAAAGGAGAGTTGCCGTCACTCCAGTGCGACTCATGGCTACTGTGCCATACGCATATATGTATAACATGTATAAGATGGATAGTCATCATCAGTTGGTCAATGCCAAGCAATCACAGGTAACTTAAATAATTTGTTAGTGAGAAGCAAAATATATCTGTTTTGTGGATTTTGGCTTAGGAGCAATTTGTTTTAATTTCACTTAAATGTTTGTGTATATTCACAGTCAGGGCTAAGGCTGCTTTTTGAGAGGCTCTTGTCAGAATTACAGGAAGCCATGCGGTGCTTGCCCTAGGATTATTTATATTTCATTTGCACAAATGCCCCAAAAGGTAATTCTGTATCTTTCAAACCTGTTCTCTTTGTAATCAACTAGACACAAGTGTACCTCAACAGTTGTGGTGGAGGACCAATGGGTGGACCAACAGGATGTCCCAAAATCATTACATTACCTCAGACTGGTCTTGACGGTACCTTTTTTTTTCAAAAGTGCTTAGCTTAGAGTTTAACATTACACTGCGTGTTACATAGTCACCCGAGAGAAGAGAAAATCTTGTGGTTACAATTAGAAATTCACCACCACATTTATGTTAGAGAATGAAGAGAGGACCTTGCTCGTGTACATGTTGTGAGGGCATCTCTGTCTTTTCCTGTTATTTAAACTACCAAACTTTTTACCAAACAAATTCTCCATTCCATGGTTCATGTTGACAGGCTAAGCAATTTTGAAATGAAAGGTACAGTCAGACCAGTCTGAGCTTATGCTCTTACATAATGAATTTGGAATGTACCATTGGTCCACCCATTTCATCCAACGCAAGTGATGAGGTACACCTTGCGTCTAGTTGATTGCAAATAACACAGGTTTGCAAGAAACTGCATTACCGCTTCAGGCACATGTACACAATTTGTGTGTGAACTTCTCAATATCGCTGTCAAGACATTTGTCCAAACATAAAACAAATAATCTTGGTTCAGTGGGAGTGCTGCATGGTTTTTTGAATGAATGACAAAAGCCTTTCAAAAAGCAGCTTTAGCCCTGCCTGTGAACTAAAACAAAATAATTGCTCCTAAGCATAAATCTAAAAAAACACATCACCCAGTAACAATATATTCATGTTTAATTACTGGTGATTAATTGTCCTGCATTTGCTGGTTGTAGGTGAGTATCCCTCTTCACACCGTTGTTTTTTTTTGTTTTGTTTGTTTTTATTTGTTTTTTATAATGTAAACATATATACCTCACAGCAAATATGAAAAAAAAAGCAAACAAAAACATTTAAATATATTTGTAAAATAGTACTATATATGCAAGCCAAACAAAAATGTAAACTATGCAAAGAAACAATTTTGCATGCAATGCTTTGGATTGAAACTTTTTATTTTTTTTTTTATCTGCAACCACAATAGTTTTTGGCTGAAAATCAGTTACATAGAAGTACATTGACCGGGCACAAGTACCTCATACAACCCCACTATCAAACAATGATTTGGTTGCTTAATTATGGCCCTGAGTTGACGTCATTTCCTTAGAGTTCATGTTCAGCAGAATGTGACTGGGTTTCATATGATAGAAAAGCAGTATTTTCCGGAGTGCAATACATTTTTTTTCTTTGCATTTTTATAACAGATGTGATTTCAAATATCGCAAAATACAATTCTTCAGAAAATAAAATCCATTTAATTGTTACTCAATTACACTAAATCAAGTAAATGCAACATGTTACTTTCCACCTCTGTTTATCCATCACAACTAAACTTTCCATTCTGTAGGCTTGTTAATGTGCAATAAAGGTACCACATTCTCATATGATTTTTATTTCATTTGTGTGTTCTCTAGGAGTGTTTTACCCCTTTTGTAAATGGCAGTTTCTTTGAGCATGATGGCCAGCCATACTGTGAGGTTCACTACCATGAACGACGTGGCTCTCTCTGCTCTGGCTGCCAGAAGCCCATAACAGGCCGGTGCATCACTGCTATGGGCAAGAAGTTCCACCCTGAGCATTTTGTCTGTGCCTTCTGCCTCAAGCAGCTCAACAAGGGCACCTTCAAGGAGCAGAATGACAAGCCATACTGCCATGGTTGCTTCGTCAAACTCTTCAGTTAGACTGGGTCAACATGGTGTGTGCTTGCTTGCCTGAGTGTGGGGAATATGCAGCAAAATCTGATTTGTATCAGCCTTATGTGATGATGGAGAAAAGAGTTCAGGTTTAAAAAAATAAGAAGGTTTGATTTTGTTTTTTGGTATTTGTGTGCAAATATCTGCTCACTGGTTGAGTGTGAAAGAATCTGTTATAGGAATTGGGCTTTGGATCAGTTGACCTGTGAAATTTTCACCATAAAAATGCTTTGTGGAGCGAAATAGAAAATGCCACAACAGGCAGAATGTGATCACTATTAGTAATAATTGGATGTGAGCTCAACTGTTTTTGATGTATTTAGCATTTGCAAGAAACAATTTATATTACTGTGCCTTGTTTTCTATGAGAAATTAAGATATATGAATTATACCAAAAATAATAGTATAGTACCTGATATGTACATTTCTATGGAGACTGAGGTTTTGGTGTGCCAAAAATTACCAGCATATTACAAACCAGCCAAGAATCACCTACATATAGTGAACAGTCGTAGTGTGATGGTGTGGTAATGAGTATTGTGCCATTCGAGTAAACTCTAAATATTCTGTACATATTGAATTATCCTACTTTTTTTCCCCAAAGAGACACCAAGGCTTTTGATCTTTGTATTCAGGGGGGCATATGCATTATTTAACTCTTTACCCTTACAGTCACATTAAAATCACTTAAATACGACATCTCATACACTTATGTATTTAGGTAACTGGGCCTTATTTTCTATGTTCTTACAAACTTAGTAACCACTTATTTCCTTTGATTACTTTGGGCAACTTTAACTGAATAGCTGTGACAATGTTGTGCAATTTCTTTTCCTTTAACACAGTATATGAATGGTTTAGGGGTAATTGTGTTTCTCTGTCTCGGACACACCTGGGCAATGTTAACTGCTGTATTATTTTCTGAAAATCTAATGTATTTTTCTCCTCTTCTCTCTTTTTCTTTTTTGCCTGAAAGTCTTAAGTGTCACTTAAGTGAGTGACATTTCTAAGAATTTGTATTTGAAAGATGAATTATTAGAAATGTAACACCGGTTTTAAAAGTGGGTATTTCTATATATTTTCAGTATAGTCTTGAGTGCTTGCCAAATAATCTTGTGCTTGTGTATTGTAATGGTAACAATGCATGTAAGGAATTATAAGTAGCTAATAATCGTTTATCCGTATGCATTATCCTCGGACAATACATATTTTTCATCACTGGTGTAAGAATGCAGTTCAAACGTATGGCCTTCTTTTATATGTAATGTTTATGAAATTACCTTTAATGGGGAGATGCTGTGAAAAAGATCTTTCCTATTTCATTTTGTTCCTATTGTTCTTGTCATTCTGAGAGCTAGGTGCCAAGAGGACTCAATAATCCATATGCCTCAGAGCCTATTTATGACACTGGTTTTAAAAGTTTCCCTTTGTTTTAGCATGTGATTCTTCTGATATAACAGGAGCTTTTTTCTTCTCTTGTTTATACTGTTACAGTCTATTTCAGTGCCTTCAATTACTGTGTCTATTTACCCAATGTGAATCTGCAGGTAAATATTATTTTTCATAACTTTCAATTTGTTCTAAGTCATAGTAACTGGCTGAATTCATATCGTTATCAATAAAATGCTTTGATGTTTTCATGCACTTTGAATCGTAGCCTTTGTGTTTGTTCCATGGATCAGGGGGATATTAATAGAAATTCAGCAGTAGATCATTTATAAGCATAGCTCAAGTCCTCTGAATAAACTTTAATCTCAGGGTTTACACTGATGATACCAGAAATTCAGATTTGTGTAAACTGTTTCAGAATTAGCAGAGTGCAACCCTATATTACGCAAGTGCCGTTTGTAAGATCCAAACTTTCTTTGCAACTTTGTTGGACAGAACAATAGTCATAAATCAATGTTGTTATACGGTTCTAGTATCATTTCAATTGCTCCCTTCTTTCAGTAGCTAATTCATGAAGTTGCAAAAATAAATAAATAAATAAATACTGTAGGATGCATTTAATGATTACCCAGTGGCAGCAATACATTTTAGCTCATATATGCAATGTGCCAATGGATATCTTATCAGTTGTATGCTACTATTAGTAAAACACATCCTCAGAATTAACATACAATTAAGATATATAATTAGCTGAGCAAATTAATAGTTTTTTTTGTGATTACTGATGTTAAATTATAAAATTCCTAATTATTTGACAAAGTACTTAGTTTTAACTCAAATCCTAGTTATAAATGCAAAATATGAATTTGTTACCATGTAGTGGAGAAATTAGTGGATAGATGTGGAAAAAAATAAAATAAAACGTAGCCAGCCAGGTGATTCTCTCATACTAGAGTAGTGAGAAGGAGCATTCACATCTGTATCCAGATACTCTGTGAGCTACACATTCACAGATGCTCTAGAGCTGTTGCCTAACACACAGGGGGAGAGCCATAACTTTAGATAAAGGGATTGTAAGAGTGATTTGTAGAGTAGAGAAGTGTATATAGGTTAAATGTGCAGTTAATGTCTGTGCAAAGGTAGCGATATGTACAGTTGCTGAATTAAAGCGTGAACGTATATATGTAAAATTGGGGTGTGTGTGTGTGTGTGTGTGTGTGTGTGTGTGTGTGTGTACGCGTGCGCACTCGTGACAGAGAGTTCTCTGTCATAGGATGTTGCTACGTTACCTGAATGCTATTTAAAGCTAACAGCGCGGCCGCGGGAGGTTGAACTTTACAGCGAGTAGCTAAAGATGGGAATTAGTCCTCTTTTTGAAAGAAGAAAGAAAAAGAACTTCTGCAAAAATATAAATCAGAATGGAAGAGCGAGGAAATATGTCCATGGCAAATTGTAAATGATGTGGGAGAGATTTTTCTGTAAGCTCTATGGCGATGTTTGCAACGTCAAACAACACGCGTCCACGGAGACCCATCAAGTGAACGACCGACAGCAAAGAACCCAGGGTGCAATTTTTTTTTTTTTTTTTTTTTTTTGTCACATGCCACAACATCTCCAGAGGCTGATCGGTTGGATACTGTCTTAAAAGCCAGAATTTATTACAAGATGTTTTATTTTTGTAAATGTACATACAAAATAATACATTTAATTATTGTGCATTCAGCATAATGTCAACAAAAATTATATGCTTTCTTATTTGATTTTTGCCTATTTAAATAAAAAAAATGTATTTTAGCTTATTCGGGTGGTGGGCTTACACATACAGGCAGTTGCTCTGTCCTGTATTATACAGTTCACTATGATGCTAATGACTGTCAGAGGTGACAAAAGTACACACATCCCTCACTTAAGTAGAAGTATATATACTCATGTTTTAAAATATTCCAGTAAAAGCTGAAGTACTGACTATACTATTTTTACATAAGTAAAAGAAGTTTGGGCTATACCATGTACTTCAGTAAAAATGTGTATCTGTTCTAAATGTATTTCAATATTAATACTTTTCAAGTTTTAATACTCTAATCAACATGGGCATGGACAAATATTGAAGCTTTATGGGAATGTATGTTTATTATTAGTGAAATCAAACAACATAGAGTATGGAGATAAAATATTCTAATAAAAGTTTTAAAGTAACTATGGTGTTTTAAATGTAAATGTAAATCGTCAGAACACCAAATGGAACCTTTGCTATGTTTCAATGTTGCTATGTTTTCACAGGCGGTTAATGAGATGATACCAGAGACACTGTACCTCTTCAAACATTCAAACGTATTACATCATTAGAGAATTTTTGTTTGATGTTAATTTGTTTATTTAAAAGTAGACATTTCTAGATTTCTATTTCTATAATTATTATATATTTGAGGCAAATATTTACTGAGATTCAGGTTGTTTTATTCATATGTCTGTGAAAAGAGATGACAGAGATCGATGACAGACACCCTGTCTGTTTTTTTATTTCACTAAAGCAGGGGTGGCCGAGCCGCATGCGGCTCTTTGGCTGGTTTCATGCGGCTCATGAAACCTTCTTCCCTTCGACGTTTGTGTGTGTTTGATTTTTAATGTGCGTGTTCGCTTTGCTTAAGTTCAATACGGTATTTTTAAGACTTAAATGAGCTTGCCCCTACTGGGAAACTTTGCGGTATATCAGACCTTGGCATGAGGCCAATCATAAATTACAGCGATGCACCGAGAATTTTCGGAAATACCTAAACCACCGAAACAACACGGCAGAAACACAATTGTAATGACGCAATAAAAAAGCGCAGCAGCACACGGTTATCTGAATAAGAGCAACATGTCTGCGGTGTGCGGAGAGCGATGTGCAAAACGTGCAATGCAGACATTTCAAGAGGGGGTGTATCTGCAAAGAGTTTCTCCAAGTCAGGTTTAATTTATCACCTGAAATCCAAACATCCCGATTGCCTTCTAAATATGAGAAGAACGCGACGCAGAAAAGTAGTCAATCCGAGCATGCGCACTCCGTCTGTAGTGGACGTTTGTGAAAAGGCAGGAAAGTTTTTCAGTGATGGTGCCAAGGCAAAAGGCATAACACAAAAAATTATGGATTTCATTGCCTTTTGAATTGAATTTGCATTTCGGTGCATCCCTAAAATATTATCGTTGGTGTGGCCCTCTGACACAATTCAGGTTTCTCATGTGGCCCCTTGTAAAAATTAATTGCCCCCCCCCTGCGGTATATTCATCTCACGCACATGCGCATTTGACAAAAATACCGTATTGAACTCAAGCGAAGTGAACACGCACATAAAAAAAACACAAAGTCCTTGTTTTCTACCCTGAAACACGTGAAATCAAAGCATCAATCTGTTCTGACTGACACACGTGAAAGAATTGATTCGAGTCGCAACAACGGAATACGAGGCAGATTTGAAGAGGATTGTTCAAGGCAAGGAATGCCAAAAGTCCCACTAAGAAACATGCATAGTAAAAGAAAAACGCTATTGTAAATTAATATTTTTTTGTTTGTGGACTTGGTTAAACAGAGTTTGTGTGTGTGAGGCAGTGCAGTGTTCATTGTTGAAAATGACTGTCCTGTGGTCTTAGAACTGTAGGAGTCAATTTCTGTCATTATGTTGGTGTGTGACATTTACAATAAATCTGGCTGAGCAGAGGTGTGTGTGTGTGTGTGTGTGTGTGTGTGTGTGTGTGTGTAAGAGAAAGGGATGGGTGATGTTCATGTGTGCCCATGTGTATGATGTGGCTCTTTGCAGTACCACAGTCAAAAATGTGGCTTTCAGTCTCTGACTGGTTGGCCACCCCTGCACTAAAGCACAGGGTTTTGTTGTTATTATGAGTGTAGAAATAAATAAAAATGTGGACACATGGTTCAACCATAAACAAGCTTCCAAAAAGGGTCCAAATTCACATTTTTTTGCAGAGTATTCAAGGGCTGCAACACTAGCCAAAAGAAGAAGGTGAAGAAAGGTACAGAGTAGGGTGCCTAAGCAAAGTGATGTTGAAAAAATATTTGAATTGAATAAATCATTCTCACTCATGTCCATGTATTATATCTGTATAAAAAACATGACTGCTTCAGCTGCTGTAAAGTAGTTGGAGCTATTCAAATAGCACCTGGTAGATTAATATATATTATATCTCTGCTGTTGTCATTAGAGGTCAAATTCTTAAAAAAAAAAAAAAAAAAGCCCTTGGTAAACCTGGAGTGCTTTCACTTCCATAAGTATAATCAAGAAGACATAATCACTATCTGATTAAATGCCTAAATAAATATGGACACAACAAATCAATTAAAAGGACAATACAGTATACATTGGAATAAATGCCACTAGCCACATTCTCCACCCTGACCTTAGCAAAATTTAGTCTGTTGGGGTTCGGTTACATGCTGTGACCCTTCACCACTAACCAGTGCCATGTGCATTAAAATAGTTTCCCACTCAGAGGAACAGTGATTTTGGCAGGCTCATCAGGCCCATCCAGGCCATGTCCACACTACTACGTTTTCGTTTGAAAACTTAACCCATGTAACACACAATTAACACAGTGAATTGTACGGAAACACTGTTACCTCCAATCATACCCTTTAGCAAATATCTACACCCCTTACAACTGGGTTGAGGGTTGTTATTGACTGAGATATATTCTTTATCGATCTGTTGACGGGTTTTACCAACCCACTCACTCCAGTCAATGATTGACTAGAAAACTGCTGATATCATCATGGAAAACACATACTACTCTGGACTAGTTCAGACACTATGTTACTAGAGTCAGAAATAGGCTCTAGACTCCTAACATCACTACCTCCTCCAGTGAAATCATATATTGAATTCAAAGGCTACAGACAGTGGTTTATCACTATTAGACTGTTAGACAGCTTCTGTTGATATTGTTCAGAAATAGTATGCTCTTCCCAACTAGAAACTCACTCAGAAACCCTTAAGTTCATGCCAAGAAGCAGGAACATTATTTAGAGATACACTCTTGCACCCTAGGAGGGACTCAATACTAGCTTCAAATTATGGTTTAGTTTTTTTTTTGTTTTAGTGGCAAAAAATGGCTCGCAAAAGTGGACAGTTTCTATATGTAATAAACCTGCATGGTGTGGATTCCCCACTTATCTGCTATCTTTTTCTATTCTTGCCATGTGTTAGATCACAGTTTTGCGTAACACTGCTGAATATTACATCAACTGGTTGCCTCAAAAACCTGCCAAACAATTGATAGAAAGAAGTATAACCAGTGGACTTGTGTGTAATACAATTACAAGTAAAAGTCAGTGTCTGTGGCATTTTTGGCCACTTAATTCATGGCCACTAAATTTATATTAAAATGTCTAAAAAATTACCATTGCATATGGGGTTGTAAGCAGTTGTTCAAGAATTGATTTATTCTTTAAATGCTGGAATCTGATTAGTAGACGATGTGAATGCGAAGGAGGCCAGTGGAGTGGTGCGGTTGCAGGGAGAAGGTGGTGAAGGTGGAGGAGTTCAGGTACCTGGGGTCAACAGTGCAAAGTCAAATCAAGTCATGTTTATTTCTATAGCGCTTTTCACAACAGACATTGTCTCAAAGCAGCTTTAAAGAAATCAACAGTTAAGGTGAACGATGTGCATTAATCCCTGATGAGCAGCCATGGCGACTGTGGCAAGGAAAAATTTCCTTAGATGTTATGACGAAGAAACCTTGAGAGGAACCAGACTCAAAAAGGGGAACCCATCCTTATTTGGGTGACATCAAGACTGTGATTATAAATCTTTAAACAACACAGAACACTGGAGAGAGAGAACTAACATAAGATTATGAGTAATGATCGTTCTACAGTCTTTTACAGTCATTGTGGTTATAAAACTAGGAGCTACTGAGCAACTCATAAAATATCACCAAACACCAATTTCTTCATGCCAGAGCCTTTAAACACTCAAGGAAGTCCAATGTAAATGCAAAGTAATGGAGAGAAGTAAAGATAAGAGTGCAGGCAGGGTGGAGTGGGTGGAGAAGAGTGGCAGGAGTGTTTTTGGGATATAAGAGTATATGCAAGAGTGAAAGGGAAAGTTTATAGGACAGTGGTGAGACCTGTTATGTTGTATGGTTTAGAGACAGTGGCATTGAGTAAAAAACAGGAGGTGGAGCTGGAGGTAGCAGAGTTGAAGATTTTTATTGGGACTGATGAGGATGGACAGAATTAGAAACGAGTTTATTAGAGGGACCACGCATGTAGGACATTTTGGAAATAAGGTGAGGGAGGTGCGATTGAGATGGTTTGGACATGTGCAGAGGGGGCACATAGGGTATATCGGTAGAATAATGCTGAGGGTGGAGCCGCCAGGAAGGAGGAAAAGAGGAAGCCCAAGAAGGGGGTTTATAGGTTTAAAGAAGCAGAGGAAGAAGACAACTTTGTAACTGTAGTTCCAGCTATTAAGTGAAAACTTTTACATAATCAGGTTAGCTCTCTGACTAACTGACTGAAAATAATGACACCATATATAAAGAACTGTTTTGGTCATACCAGCTGTGTCCTCTAGGGGTCATCCTATAGAATCAGAGGGCAAAGAACGACGTAATGACACGGAAGTGAGGGCTTTTTTCTGTTTTTTTTTTTTTTTTAACTGGACACCGGCAAGATGGCAGCGGACACGCAGGTTTGTGTGCGAGTCGTGGCATGGTATTAATGCTTTGCTGTTGATTGTTTTCCGCAAAGGTTTTGTTTTTCATATATGTTTTAAAGGACAGTGACCTTGAGTATGCTTAGTGCCGGTTAAAACAAATTCTACGTATGTCACGATAAAGTTAAGTGACTCGTGCATATTGCATATAAGCGAGCACAGAGCTGGGCTAGCGGCTAAGCTAATGTAGCTGACTTGCTATCACTTTTCCGGCCATAACACTGGAAGACTCACAAAGATGTCCACATGGAACACGTAGAATGAAGCTATCAGAGCTCGTGAGCCTGCGCATCTCTATAGGGTCATATTCATTTTTAAAAGAACTCCAATTTGAGAGGTTGCTATCAGCTGCTATGATTCAGCGAGTCATCTTGAAGTAGTGTCTTTAAATGATCACCACTAGGTAAAGTTAGTATTGATTATTGGCTTGGGTTTGGCAATTATAGCAACAAAGCACGAGCAATTTCATCTAAACTCGTGCCCAGTAACAAATACGTACAATACTGTGGTTTGAGAGACAAAATTATACAAATCCTGCCTAAACATATTCTTCGCAATCGAATTTTCTATTCGCAGTTAAATAAACGCATCTACTTGGTTTACATAAGTGCTAATTGTTAAACTATTAGAAACAGGTTTAATTCACTATATCAGAATCCCAGTTTCTCACAAGTTTACACACCCGATTGACTGTCTCTTAGAACCAACGTGGGTGTAATGATTTTTCGAGGGTTCATAGGTAAAGATATTTAAAGTACACCAGAGTCTTGATAATTGTGCAAAATCCAAGCTAACCATTCAAAATAACCTTAATAACTGTGGAGAAACCTCATCTACAATCCGGCCCTTGTGTAGGATTTATTTCCAACAAATGAAGGAACCATGAACTTAAATAAATACACCCAAATCAATTCATACAGAGTATGACATATTAGAATATAAGGAAATAAAATAAAAAAATATATAAATGATCAAAGTATAATAAAAGTATGAAGTGTACCTATAAAGTATAAAAATATGTACTATACAAATATAAAATAAATATATATTGTAATATTTAAATAAATTAGGGCTATCAATCAAATAAAATATTGAATCATGATTAATCGCATGATTGTTAACTTGTGATTAATCACAACTTAATCACACACTTTTATCTGTTCCAAATGTACCTTGAATTAATACCTAAAAGGACTTTTAATACTCTAATCAACATGCGCACAGACAATTATTATTATTAGTGAAACCTGTCTCAACATAGAGCATGAAGACAAAATATTGTTGTAAATGTTATAAAGTAATTATGGCGTTTTATATATGATGTAAATCAGGACAGCAGACAGAACTTTTGCTATGTTTTCACACGGACGATTTGAATTGTTGGATATGTGCATCATGGCAGATTTTGGATTTTGATTTGTCTTTATGCATCAGTAATACAAATGTTTAGTGATTAAAAGGGATTTTTCGGTGGGGTTTATTTTATTTTAAATACCCAAGTAAAAAAAAAGGGAGTTGTGAAAAAAATGTATGTTACGTTATTACCTTGTTTATATTTTTATATATTATATATATATGTGTGTGTGTGTGTGTGTGTGTGTGTGTATGTATGTATGTATGTATGTATGTATACAATAATTAGTCAGATGGGAAGGGTATGGACAAATATTGACATTAGTGTCTTAGTGTGATTGTCACTCATCCAGATATAAAAATCTTGACCCTTTGATAGTATAGACATTATAGTAAAAAAGAGCTAAAATAACTTTTAGAGATGAATGTACTTTGGTCTGAAAAGTTAAGTCCAAAACCAAGACAGCAATAAAGAAATTGGTAAATGAATTAAAAGCATCAGGTACTGAAATAAGTCAATCCATAATTAAGTGTTGGAAGTAGCCTGAAAAGCAGTAGCAAAAAGCAAATGCCCCTACTTCTATGACGGTCATAAATAGCCAAACTGAACTTTTCAGGTCATCACCAGTCATTTGGATAAGTGTTTTTCTCGCTTTAGTTGTTGAATTGTTTGGCCATGATCACCTTGTATGTATGGTAGAAAAATAAGTGAAGCTTTTTATCCTAAGAACAAGATTTCAGCTGTAAAGCATGAGTGGGGTTGGCAGCATGTAGAATTGTACTGTTGGAATGTTTTACCAGAAAGTTGATTGGTGATGTGTAAACCTTTGGTCTCTTGTCTTTTGTTTTAAAATGACATTTTATGAAAATAAATCACCCTAATTCGAATTAACAGAGGGAATGTTTGTTAATATAAAATGTGTGCAGTTGCAAAAAATGTAGTAATTTTAGTCTAGGTGTATGTTTATTGTTTGCCTCAACAGTTTATTGTTTGCCTCACTGGTCTATTCCAGTGATGGACAGAAGAGAGTGGGGCTGAAAAAGCCTATTAACAGCACACAAACCATCTTCTTAAGGGACAATACTATAGAAATGAAACTTGGATATATTTTGGTGTCATCAAAGTGCAGCTTGAATAGTAAAACAGATTTACTGTCCTCTAAAAATAACTCGTACAGCAGTTATTGTCTCATTTATACACATGTATTGTCTGGCAACAAAAGTGAGTACACTCTAAATGATAAGAGCTCTGCGTCGTGTAACCATGCAAATCCACATGTCCTATTCATCATGTTCATGTTTTTGTCTGCATGACAGGACCATCCCAATTTGGGTATCTTGTATTAGAGCAGTTACAATTTGGTGCTTTGAGTACAATTCTTTCCTACTGACCACTGGATGTTCAACATGGCACCTCATGGCAAAGAACTCTCTGAGGGTTTGAGAATTGAGCTCTTCACAAAGATGTCCCAGGCTATAAGAAGATCGGTAACTGCCTAAAACTGAGTTACAGAACAGTGGTCAGGGTCATACAGAGGCTTTACAAAACGGGTTCCACTCGGAACAGGCCTCGCAAGGGTAAATCAAAGAAGTTGAGTCCTCGTGCTGTGCGTCAGGTGCAGAAGCTGCTTTAAAAAACAGACGCATGAGTGCCACCAGCATTGCTTTAGAGGTTGCAGAAGTGGAAGGTTCGCTTGTCAGGGCTCAGACCATACGCCTCACACTGCAACAAATCAGTTTGCATTGCCATTGTCCCAGAAGGAAGTCTTTTCTGAAGCTGGCTCATAAGAAAGCCTGCAAACAGTTGCTGAAGACGACTGGTCCAAGATCATTAATTACTGGAACCATGTCCTGTGGTCTTATAAGACTAAGATAAACTTGTTTGGCTCAGATAGTGTCCAGCATGTGTGGTAAAACCCAGTTATTTTGACAATAATGACTGTATATTGAGTTATTTTCAGAGGACAGTAAATCTATACTGCTATACAAGCTGCAAATTGACTACTCTAAATTTATCCCAATTTAATTTCTATAGTCTTATCCTTAGAGAAGATATATTACAATGGCTGCTGAAATGTAAGAGGTCTACTCACTTTTGTAACATTCTCTCTCTCTCTCTCTCTCTCTCTCTCTCTCTCTCTCTCTCTCTCTAGCGGGCATCAAATTTGAAATTAGCTAATTTTGTGCATAAATGTTTGGAATTTTCTCAGTTTAAACATTTATGTTCTCTTTTCTTCTATTGAGAATGAAATATTGGCTAATGTGATTTCATAAAAAAAAGGGTTTTTTTTTGCGGAATTTGAGTTGTGCGTAATTTAAAACACAATTTCTTTAAAACATTTTTTAGAAGACAAATTTTGTCTTCATGCTTTATGGTTAGGGTTTCACTAATAATAAATTTATATTTGCATAAAGCATCCAGATTTGTCCATGGCCATGTTGACCCTAGAGTATTAAAAACTTGAAAAGTATTAATTGAAGGTACATTTTGAACAGAAAAAATGTAAGTTGCAATTAATCCTGAGTTAACTCATGACAATCATGCGATTAGTCCCGATGAAATATTTTTAATTGGCAGCCCAAATATATATATATATATATATATGTGTGTGTGTGTGTGTGTGTGTGTGTGTGTATATATATATATATATAAAATTATACACACACACACACACAACTTACTATTCTGTCTATAAACTGTACTTTGTAGAAACTGTCAGTCTTTAAGTCTATTGTTTACAGCAACAGCAATAATCTTATGATGGCCAAAACCTTTTTTAACTCTGCTATGACATGTCTG
The DNA here is from genome assembly GCF_014805685.1 of Silurus meridionalis. Taxonomy (NCBI): domain Eukaryota; kingdom Metazoa; phylum Chordata; class Actinopteri; order Siluriformes; family Siluridae; genus Silurus; species Silurus meridionalis. The sequence goes on from NC_060900.1 coordinate 12,682,646, forward strand.
TATATATGTTTTTGTCATGGCAGGTTTCAGACACACTCAAGAAGTTTGCTGTGAAAGTGACTACATCGAGTGTTAAAGAGCGCAAACAGATTTTAGGAGAACTGAAGGAATGCATAACTGGGAAAAGTGAGTTGTGAATTAAAAGTGCATGTTATCCAGCAGTTATTTTTATGCCCCTTGTTTTAATTTAACAGTTGTGTGTTCCCATGTCAGATCTGCCTGAACCAGCAATCAAAGGTCTATGCAAGCTCTTTTGTCTTACTCTTCATCGATACAGGTGAGGGAAACAAAATGTCCACATTTTATTTAAGACGCTCAATTGGCACAACAGATTGTTTGATCAGAAGTTTAAAACTCAGTCTTGATGATTATGACCATGCTAAATATTTTATCAGAGAGTTATGACATTTTTGGTTTTATTTTAGGGATGCAGCATCTCGCCGTGCTGTGCTCTCTGTTATTGACTTGCTGGCCCAGTCTCAGCCTGATGCCATTGCTGCCCAGCTACCTTCTGCCCTGCTGTCATGTGGAGTTGTCAGTAAGGGCATAATGCCAGGGTATGATTACAACATTCTTATGTTTGCTTTGTTATATTTTTTACATTTGGAAAATCACCATAAATATCACTATATACAACATAATGTTTGTAGAGGCTGTGTACAGTTTATATTGCATACATTTGGTTGTAATGACCTTATCTGAGGTCAACAGTTTCTGCCTCTGATTTCCATTTCACCTCCCATTAAAATAATTTCTTTGTCATGGTTGATGAGCCTGACTTTTTTTAATTGATGGAATGATTTTTTGTTTGTTAATGCAGGAAGAGTACGGCATCGGCTGCTTGTTGTGCGCTGCCATGGACGTGCATAATAGTGCGCATAGTCTTCCCCATGCCAGAGAGCAGAAAGGGACCCCAGTGGGAAAAAGTGGTTAGTTTATTTTGCTTTCTTCTGAAAATATATACAAGAAACTTTTTCGCAAGTTTACTAAAGAGGGTAAATGTAAATAAAATAATAACAAATCAATGATGCCCCTTTTCCTGCTTTCTCTGAGTTATAAATAATATAAATCAGTTAACCTCTTGTTAATTATACTGACTTAAATCATAGTTCTACACTTTCATTTGAACAGTTCTATTTAGATAACATTGTGTAGCAGACTTGCATTAAGGTTTTAGACATTGATTGATGTACTTCTATCTAATATTGTATTTATTTCACTTTTACTCTGTAGTCTAATATTTTGAATAATTATTATTGTATTATTTGTAATGTTGTGTTTTTTTTCTTTTCTATTTGTGTAAAGGGAAAATTAAGTACCGTAATTTCCGGACTATAAAGCGCACCCAAATTTAAGCCGCACCTTCTGAATTTTACAAAGATTTTTATTTTGAACATAAATAAGCCGCACCTGTCTATAAGCCGTCTACACTGAAACTAATGAACTTGGGCTTTAATGAAAGACAGTGTCTGTTACACGGCTTGTATCTAAACAGTAGCCTACCAAGAAAGTCATTGTTCACTGTCTTTCTCCTTCCTTTTCGATGCCGTGCAGCTCAGAACACAGGTGAAGTGCGTTTTTTCATGCCCGGTTGTTTTCAGTGAGACGAATGATTCGCATTTCCTGTTGACAGTGCGAGCGGCAGGTCAAACGTCAGAGGAACCTCATCCATATTTATGATGTGGTGTGGCCCGATTCAGTGGAAGCGCATCTGATTTAATATAAAGAGTTTCATTGGTTCACCTGAACCCGTTCGGCAATTTCATTGGTCTAATGTTATGGGGTTCAGTTTTTTGGCTTGAAGTTTGTGAAACCGGGAAAAACCCAGGAAAAATCTATATATTAGCCGCTTCGTTGTTTAAGCCGCGGTGTTCAAAGCGTGGGAAAAAAGTAGCGGCTTATAGTCCGAGAAACACGGTAGCATATTTCTCTGCATATTATCTTACCATGACAGTACTAATAATGTGCATTAAATGTATGTTACTGAGTTAAAATTCCTGTATTGAATGAGTTATAAGATCTGTTTGTCTGTGTGAGAACAGGTTGAGTTACAGAGTCTGCTTCTCGCTGAGGTCTTGGGTGGAGCCTCCAGAAATGCTATCAAGTCTACCACTAAGCGGTTTGACAAGTTATGGAAAGATGTAAGTCCATCAACAGCAGGACTGTATCTTTTTTAAACCTGGGTGTCACTTTCGTAAAACCCAAGATTTTGTGATTTGCCATGCAAAAATGGATTAACATGTATTACCTAATAATTAACTGTTATGATTTGATTTGGTCACTACAGGCTTTGGTATTTGCATACTTCTGTCGTGATTTTTAACATTTGGATAAAAAATAGAGAAAAGTAAGATTTTTATGCCAATAGTAAGCTGGCTTTATAAATACACAAACTCTTGGGCGAATATGACCTTTTTTTTTTTTTTGTCGTCTGAATTTGATCTTCAATTGTACCTTGGCAAGAATACCTCAGAAAAGATACTGTTCAAAATTATAGACATACCACATAATCTGGTGTAAAATAACTATTATATGTTTAATTAATACTTATTAATGAGGCTCCAGGTTTCCTGTTTTAAAATTTAATTATGTTCTGTATCTGAGAACTTAAAAGATTTAAGATAAATGAAAAGCTTTACAGCGTTTATTTATTTCCAGATCCCAGGGTTGGTTGAGCAGTACATGAGCACCCTGTTGAGCTTGGACCAGAGTCCCTCCTCCCTGCCACTTCTTGCTGCATGTGTGGACTTCTGTGCCTCTCTGAAAGACATGGCCACCATCAACAAGCACAAGGTGATTTTCTCTTATAACACAACGTCATGTGGAGCTTACACATCTGTTATTTTCCGGGTTGTCCTTAAACCCACTTGTGTTCTTTCAGGCAGCTATGTTAGATCTGTACTTAAAGAGTGTATTGATGAGCAAAACAAGACCATTCAAGCACATTCTGGTGAGTGGGACTATAACATTTTGTGGGGCACATTTTTCTGATGGCATTCAGCATTGTCTTTAAAAAAATACAATCTCCACTTCAGGTTAGAAGTGGTTCTCTGCTTCGCCATGTTTCTCACTCTGAGTTTAAGGAGCAGCTCCTGCCGACTTTACTGAAAGCTCTTCTGCGTAGCCCTGAGAACTCCATGCAAAGTAAGATAAACACTAATGCACATTCTGCTCTAAAACTGATACTGCTGAAGAATGTAATTTTTATATATCGTATTTTTCGGACTATAAGCCGCTATTTTTTTCCCATGTTTTGAACCCCGCGGCTTAAACAACGGAGAGGCTAATTTATGGATTTTTCCTGGGTTTTTCCCGGTTTTACAAACGCAAAAAAACTGATCGACATAACCAATGAAATTTCCGAACGAAAACGAAAAAACGCACCTCACCTGTGTTCTGAGCTGCACGGCATCGGGAGAAAAACTTCCATCGTGGTGATTTTTAAACGCACGACGATGCCAAAAGGAAAACTCCCAGAAATAGTTGTGAAAGGAAGGAGGAAGACAGTAAACAATGACTTTCTTGGTCGGCTACTGTTTAGATACAAGCCGTTGTAACGCGTTGAGTCTGGGTCAAGGGAGAGCTCACTAACTCCAGTTGCAACAGAAATCATATAAGCACAGACAGGTTTCTAAAACTTGTGCTTTTTTATTTTTCTTGGCAACAGCGTTACGGGTTAGTCAAAGAAACTTAGAAACGAGCATCAGAAAATAATAAGGACATAATCCTCGGTCTTGCACACATGCAGTAATACCGAAAAAATGCAGCGGCAGCCTATTCCCAAAATGCTGCTCTGCTCTTAAAGGAGCCACAACATATTTCACCCGTTACACCGTGTAACAGACACTCTCTTTCGTTAAAGCCTGTGTAAATTTCATTAGTTTTAGTGTAGACACCTGTGGCTTATAGACAGGTGAGGCTTATTTATGTTTAAAATAAAAATATTTGTAAAATTCAGTGGGTGCGGCTTATATATAGGTGCGCTTAATAGTCCGACAATTACGGTGTATATATACGTGTATATTTTTTCTGTCTCTCACTCTCATGTCTAGCTATCTCATCCATGTTGGTGTCACTTACTCTTGATCTCAGCCAGTATGCTTTGGATATTGGAAAAGGACTTGCCAGTAAGTTTAATACTACTATTTCAAGTAAATGGAAATGTTTGCCTATGTATTTTGACAGTATTATGTGTTTGTCTGTTTCAGGCCAGCTTAAGGCAAGTAACATTGAATTAATGGAACATGCGGTTCAAGCCATACAGAATTTGGCCCAGCAGTGTAGTGACCCAACTGCCATCCAGGACCTTGTAACACACCTCTTTGGCATTCTTGGAGGTGAGAAGTGGTTATCGAAAAATAGCTACAATAGTTTTCCTGCCAGTCACAGATCTTGCACCATTGTAGATCAGGCAGGTCCAAAAAGAGGAAATGGACAGGGTCATTGGTACCTCAGTAGCATGTGTTTAACTCAACAGTGAGTGAGTCAACAGGAAGAGAGTGAAACATGGATTATTAGGTGTCCTTATTGTTGTGTAATAGCTCTGAAAAATAGGATGGCCCAATGCATCAGCAAAATTGACTGGATGCGTGATAGTGGGGGAGACCGCATCAAAACATCCCAGGTCACGAAAACGATCTATAGCCTTTATCCCTCCAAATCTACACCTTTACCAAAAAAAAAAGGAAAAGTTGTATTTATTCAAGTGTAATCAGACAGGGAAAAAAGTATTAAACGGGCTAACTGAAATTGTGTTTAATAGTTGATGGAAAAGCTTTTGTTTGCAATGACAGCTTTAAGCAACTTCAGGAAATAATCGCTCATAGTGTATAGATGAGCAGGTCTTTTAAACAGACCGTTGGTCTGTTGGGCTTTAGTCTGGTGATTTATTGGGCCAACTTTTTATATGGATTGCAATATGGGTAGCTGCGTATTTTTCTTGAGTAAATATCAAGGTCTGGTCATTTTCATGTAAAATGCTGCTAAACGTCTGACAATATATGTAAATGTTAGTGATATATGCACACCAATTACTATAATATTATTTGATTGTTGTCTTTATTTTCATATATACATACATATGTGTGTTAGTATTATATTATAAAATAAGTCTTTTTGCTCTTGTTCTTTGCAGGTTCAGAGGGGAAGCTTACTGTAGTGGCCCAAAAGATGAATGTACTTTCAGGTACGACTGTATTAGGGCTGGGCGATAAATCGATTTTATATACGGTATGGGTGGTGGGAGCGGTCACAATACACGTAAAGACGCTTCAGAACGGGGTTTCCGTTAAGAAACAGAGAAATCAGAGCATTTGAATCACCATATTCAAACACTCATAAAACATTTTTTTGAGGTTTACTCAATCTTTCAAATAATTCTTATTTAGAATCTCCCTGTCTATTATATTCTTATTTCAAGAGTTACTGTGGAGTTTTTAAGAAAAGTAAAGGCAAAATTACTCCAAGCATCACTGCATTTTTAACCATGGCCCACATTCAAACACTCATAAAAAATTGTTTTTTTATAGGTTTGCTCAATCTTTCAAATACTTCTAATTTACAGTGTCCCTGTCTATTACTCTGTTAAATTTTCTCATTTTACTGTGGAGTTTTTGAGAAAAATAAAGGCAAATCCACTCCACCTCAGGTGCATTTTCAATCATGTTCCACATTTAAACACTCATAAAACATTTTTCTTTGTAGGTTTGCTTATGTTATGTTACATTCTATTTTCACAATTTACAATGGCAGGGCCTACCAGCTTGTATTTTTGGCTTGTTGTTTCTGATTGCACTTTAAACCAAAGTGAGTTATAATGCCAGAAGGGTAAATAAACTTTATTAAATAAAGTTAAAACTTTTTTTGAACATTTTCTTTGTCATATGCAGATTGATTTCAAGCAGGGGGGAAAAATCGATTTAAATCGCAAATCGGATTTTTTGTGAAAAGTGTAGCTTGCCTGCCTCTAATAGTCAGAAATCCCCTGTTCATAGGCTCATTAGTTTTATTCTGTATTCTTTTTGTCACTTGATGCATTTCTACAATACAATTATTGATATCAAATTGTCAGATTTGATAATTTGACAATGAGGAAATTGTAAAATGTAGCAAATTGTGACTAGAGCATATAATGTGAGCTACATATAAGCCTTTCTTTGTCTTATTTCAATTTATAATATATAATATGAACATATTGATTTCAATGTATTCATTTAATTTTAGAATGTTTGTGTATTTAGGGGTTAAAAGCTGTAGCTGTCATGCAGTCTCTGGGTCCTCCAGCCAATCCCTCAGTTCCAGTGTGGCTCTGCAGTTTATTCCATTTCTGCAGCAGGAGGGTGAGCAACTACTCCACTCTGACTTAGGAGTAGCTAAGCATGAGTAAAAATATGATTGTGAATATCTTGCTTATTTTGTGTTTTTGTGTGATAGTACATGAGGGAACACTGGTGCATGCTGTGTCGGTGATGTCTCATTGGATGGCACGTCTGAATAAGGAGGTTCCGTCTCCTATAAGAGACTGGATTAAGAAAGCCTTCACGCTGAAGTCCTCTACTTCTGCTGTGCGCCATGCGTACTTGCAGGCCATGCTCAAAACTTTCAAAGGTCATCAGTTTTGCTTAGTGTCCTTGGTTTAACTTGTTTTAGTGCTATTGTTAAAACTACTACGATCAAGTTTTAGATTGTTGCTGAAGCACTTACACTTAATTTTTCTTGGCACGTTTGCTCTGTGTTTAAACTCTTTATTTAGGAGACACTTTGGCCCAGGCTGTGGATTTTGTTCCTCTTCTCATCCAAACAGTAGAGAAAGCAGCTGCTCAGAGCTCCCAGCATACCCTTCTGTCTGAGGCTGTGGCAGCTTCAGTACTGCTATGTCATCTCTCCATGTTGGACTCAATTCCTGGTGAGGAATTCTGAGTTTGGGAATTCAGACCATAATAATTTAGTTTACCCGTCTTTTTGAGGAAGATCTAGCTGTAATCTCGCTTCAGTATGTGGTATTGTTCTAAAATTGATTAATCTGAAGTTGCTTTTTGTTTACCTGTTGATTTGATACTTTATGGCTTTGGATAGTTATATGGCTTGATGTTTTTGCAGAATCTAAACTGACCTCCTTTTGGAACCTGATTCTGGATGAGAAAAAAACTCTTTTCACCACTGAGAAATTTCTTATACAGACCAGTGACGAAGGTTGGTGTCTCTCAGTCAACCACTGATCATTTGGAATGCCACTCCAGTATGTTAAAACTAATATGTGTGGTTTTTTTTTTCTTTTCAGCATTATGCACTATACTGCAGCTGTGTGAAAGACTGTTCCTTGACCATCCACAGAGACTAAACAACAAGAAGGCTGAGTGAGTTTTACTCTGTTACAGCTCAAACATGCATATTTTGATAGACAGGCATCAGTATTCTAAGTATTCCCTTCATTTGTCTCTCTTTGTCTCTATAACTGCACAATGACAAAGTTGAATCGAATCGAATCTAATAACTAGAATGAGTATGAATAGTAATGTTAGAATTGTTTTAGAAGTTTTTTTGTTATTGTGACTGAGGTAAAATATATTTATATCTACATACTAAAAGAATGCTAAAGCAAATTTGTGCAAATGAATGGTTAATATTTAATGAAATTCTCAAACCAGCCTCACGATTAAAGTCAGATGGCATGTTTCGCCCCAGATTTTCATGTTTGAAATAAACATTTGCTGAGATTTCGATTTAGAGCTACATGATTTTATCTGTTGCTCTACTGCCATGATTGCCAGATTTCGTTATTGCACTGCAGCTGCACTGAGCAGGTATACATGTATTCCTAATAAAGTAGCTGAGTGACGTAATTAGTATGTGTTGTTTGACATCTTTACATGTGTCAAACTAGGTACTTTAATGGTATGAAGATTTACTTTGTCTAGAGAAAGGTATAAATCTTGCTGTAAAAACATATACACTCTTGGAATCTAAACAGTTTTTCCAAGCATTCAGCTGAACTGCTTTGCCTCTTGTAAAACCTGCCAAAGGTGGTATTCTCTAGTTGGCCATTTCTTACTGACCTTGTAGTCCAGTTCTTCCCAGAGCAGTTAAATTAAATTTAGGTCCAGTGTCTGGGTCTGATGGATAACAATCTCACTGTCCGTTTTCTCTCTAAATAAAGCATACAAGAAACACCGTTGTCGTTGTCTTATATAACGAAGTTGGTTCCAATTAGCCGCATTCCATACAGAACTTCATGGCTATGAATTATGGAATGGTAGTCATATTGGTTTATTATTCCTTTTTAAGCCAACATTAAACCTATGTGTATTTAATGAGTTAGCATGTTCTCCATATATAAACAAAACCTGAAGTAGAATGTGACATTGCTACACGTATTTTATCCAAAACCTACTGCAGAAGGTGACAGTTTTTTGAAAATGAATTTTATTATTTCCTCAAAAATAATAAAAGACTAGATATTTGCAAACTTTTGACAGGCTTTTTTCCCCCCCTCTCTGTAGGATGTACCATCGGGCTATGGTGGCTGTGCTCGTGTGTCGAGTGTATCAAGTACGGAAGCGTGCCCATCAGTCTGTAAAGAAACTTCTTTCTTCAATGGGTAGCTCTGGCCTTGCCCATGGCCTACTGAGAGAACTGTCTCTCATCATCAACAAACACAAGGTCTCAGTTTTTCTTTAGCAGAAAGAAAAGTTTAGTTTTTTTCCATTGAGGTTCCTAATAATTAATTTAGCTTTATTGTTTATGTTAATCTTTCTTAGGTTTTGCCCACAGAGGCTCTTCATACTGAAACAGGAGAATTGACTGAGTTGGGCCGCTTATATATCCATCCTTGGATCCTTTTAGAGGCTCTAAAAGTGCTGTGTGCAGGAGCAGGCCAGTGGAATGACACCAGCGAAGCTGAGAAACTGGCTCTAGATATAATCACTGTAGCCCACCACCCATCTATTGGTTTGTTTACTGTATTTGATGTATATTTGTTACTTTTATGAGCATGCAGGTGTAAGGCTGTGCTCGTGTAGACGTGTGTGTTTGTATTTGTATTTATTGCAGTGCCTTTAAAAAGTTTGGAAACACCTAGTTGTATTTTTTTTGAGAGACAAATAACGTAAGGGGCTTTATTCTTCTCACGTATACATTATACCACAGTGAAATGTTCAGGGTGACGCGGGGAAACAGGAAATTTTGGATCTAGGGTCTTGGATCTTTGGCGACCCTGGGGTGTGGGCAGTTGGTTGGACCAATGCGAGCTCAGTTAGAACTCCTTGCCATTAGTTATAATGGAGCAGTGGAGTGGTGCTCAGCAAGCATTCGTTGTGAAAGCCTTTTATAAGAATTGTGACAATGTGAGTGAAGGGAATTTTGCCATCATCACCAGTTAGGACGTCATGATTGTGTCCCGTCTACTGATTTCCCCAGGTGTTGTTTGAACAGGCTGCACACCAGAGAATATTGAGCCTGGTGTTATATATACATATGTTGAAAACGAATACTGAACAAACTTGTTTATATTTTTGTTTGGTCAAAGTAAATCGACATTCGATTAAAGTTTGTTGCATTTAAACAAAGGAACATGCATATGTGTGTCAAAAAATAGGTGTTTTTAAACTTTTGGCAGCCATTGTGTGTGTGTGTGTGTGTGTGTGTGTGTGTGTGTATATATATATATATATATATATATATATATATATATATATATATATATATATATATATAAAAAATGTATTTTTGTTTAAACCATTTTGCAAAAGATAAATTTCCTGAACTGGAGAGGATAACATAAATAATAATAACACACAGTTAACACAATAACCCTTTCATTATTAGTAAAAGAGAAGCAACACAGAATCATGTAATGCACACACATTTGTCATACACACTTTTTTAATAAAAAAAAAAATCTTTAAAGTTTTTTTTTTTTTATGAATATTTAAATCCATAAAAATAAATGTCATGGCACTACTTTCTCTCAGTTCTCCACTGCAAACATCAATTACAGATTTGAATTCAACTTAATGGCATGCAAATATCTGGTGTAAGATGGATAATACACAGCAAAGTGGAGTATTGTGTCTCTGCAGAGTGCATTAAAATCATTTTGCACACACCTAGTTCTCGATATATAATACATATAATACATGCTTATAATACAATATATGCTTATAGTGCATATAATACATGCTTAGAACACTAATAACTGTAGTACACAATCTTTCAATTAGTATTTAAGGACAATTTAAACAATAAAGTTTCTTTGTGTCAGAATTTAATTGTGGTCCTCCCAAACTTTTATAAACAAGCAAATTAAAAACTTATTTGAATTGTGTTATTGTGTATTGGTGACAAAAAGTAAAATTATTTAGTAAAACCTTTGACACATTATATGATCTGCTTTGTTCATTTGTTGTTCTGTGGTTCTTGTTTATACTGTTATTCTACCATCACGAGGTGACTATTTTATATATTTTTTTCTTTTACAAAGTTGCTACCAAACCAGATTTGTGGCCTTTGCTGTTGTCCAGCTTGAAGATGGATGCTGCAGTGTTTATTGACCAACATATACAATCTATCGTTCCCCTGCTGCTGGAGGGGAATGCTGACAACCAGGTGTGACTCCCATTGTCATATGGTCCTATAAACAACAAAGGATTTTTTGTGTGTTTTTCTGTTGCTTATCAATTGTATGAATGTGGAAAGAAAAAAAGTTTGTTTCTCTTCCTCTCTCTCTGCTGCTAGGCTGTAAGAAATGCCATTGGGGAGTTGTCAGTCCTTTCTCCTGGGAAACTGCTTTCTTGTGTAATGGACCATGTGATCCAGAGGCTGTCCAATCCAGCGCTAAAGCAGGTGACACGTCAAGAATATGCCATCATGAAGACACCAGAGGGAGTGCTGTTTGACAATAGCATCATCATGGGGTAAGGGATGGGAAGCAATGCAGAGACAATTGGGATAAATCTTTTTTGTATAAAGACTTTTAATATATATATAGATATAAATATAGATGTGTGTGTGTGTGTGTGTCTGTGTGTGTGTGTGTGTATATATAAATATATACGTATATGTATATACCGTAATTTCCGGACTATTAAGCGAACCAATATATAAGCCGCACCCACTGAATTTGTCAAAGATTTTTATTTTAAACATAAATAAGCCGCACCTGTCTATGAGTAAATTAACTTTACAAAGGCTTTAACGAAAGACAGTGTCTGTTACACGGTGTAACGGGTGAAATATGTTGTGGCTCCTTTAAGAGCAGAGCGGTGTTCTGGGAATAGGCTGCCGCTGCATTTTTTCGGTATTACTGCATGTGTGCAAGACCGAGGATTATGTCCTTATTATTTTCTGATGCTCATTTCTAAGTTTCTTTGACTAACTCGTAACGCTGTTGCCAAGAAAGATAAAAAAGCACAAGTTTTAGAAACCTGTCTGTGCTTATATGATTTCTCTTGCAACTGGAGTTAGCGAGCTCTCCCTTCACCCAGACTCAACGCGTTACAACGGCTTGTATCTAAACAGTAGCTGACCAAGAAAGTCATTGTTTACTGTCTTCCTCCTTCCTTTCACAACTATTTCTGGGAGTTTTCCTTTTGGCATCGTCGTGCGTTTAAAAATCACCACGATGGAAGTTTTTTCTCCCGATGCCGTGCAGCTCAGAACACAGGTGAGGTGCGTTTTTTCGTTTCCGTTCGGAAATGTCATTGGTCTAATGTTATGTCACTCAGTTTTTTGGCTTGAAGTTTGTGAAACCCGGAAAAACCCAGGAAAAATCCATAAATTAGCCGCTTTGTAGTTTAAGCCGTGGGGTTCAAAACGTGGGGAAAAAGTAGTGGCTTATAGGCCGGAAAATCCGGTATACGTGTGTGTGTGTGCGTGTGTGTGCGTGCGTGTGCGTGCGTGTGCGTGCGCGTGCGTGCGCGTGTATGTATGTATGTATGTATGTATGTATGTATATAATATATTTATGCACCCTTTACATCCCATCATGCTCATTCAGTGCCCAGCAAGAGAGCACGAAAAAGGGCAATATGAAGAGAGAAAACAAGGCATACTCCTTCAAAGACCAGATCATCGAACTTGAGCTACAAGAGGTAAGATTCTTAGGACTGAATATAATTTACTTTATCAAGTTTTTCTCTTTTATTTGTTAAGATTTGCTTATTTTTACTTTGCTTCTGTTTAGGAAATCAAAAAGAAAAAAGGAATTAAAGATGAGGTGCAACTAACCAGCAAACAAAGGGAAATGATGCAGAACCAACTGGAGAAGGAGTCCGCTATACGGAAGAAACTGCAGGGGGTGAGAAAAATTAGGCGGTAAAAGTTTCATAATAAATGAATTAGATGGTCAGATATATTTTTGTATTAATCAGAATTTCTTTTTTTATCTTTTACTACAGCAGCAAGGCGAAAACTCCCAGTTAAAAAAATCTCCAGTTTTCCCAGTTAAAAAAATTCAGGATTATTTTTGAAATGTAAATAAAGATAGAATGTAATTGACAATAGAACATAGAAAACAATGTTTAAACAAAAGAAATTTATTAGATTTTTGAGACATGCAGCAATCAAATTCAAAATTACCATACATGTTTCTTAAAATTTTGTTTTCTTTGTTTAAACATTTGATAATTCTATGTTTTTCTCTGAATAAAATATGGTTTTGAGAGATTTGCAAACCATTGCATTCTGTTTTTTATTTAAATTTTACTCTGTTAGAATTAGGGTTGTACAATGAGATATATATATATATATAGTGCAGAAAAGAACGTCAGTGATATCAGGGTATTAAATGTTTCTGTATTACCCATTACAGGGATTGGTTATATATCTATATAGATGTACAAGTGTTTCTGATAAAGTGGACTGTGAGCATAGATTGTGTTCTTAATGAGCTTATTTCTCTCTTTTTCAGTTGGATATGGAGTTGCAGTGCACAGTGGGGCTTTTGGAGGCCATAATGGCTCGGCACCCTCCTCAGATTTCTCACCACATTCCTGGAGTCCTCCATGCGCTCCAGCCTCTACTGCACTCACCATTAGCTGCTCCTCATGTGCACCAAACCTTCCTGAATATAGGCACATGTGTCATGCAGAAACAACTACACTTCATGGGTAAGAGCTCACATTCTAAATTTTTAATAGTTTATTAGCAAAGTATAGCCTTTTTTGTTGGACAGACAAGTTTATATATTTATTTGTTTATTTAGACTTTTTTTTGTACAAGTTTTACATTTACAGGTTTACGTGTGGAGCTGTGTGTTCCTTTTGGTAGTCTTACTGGTTTTTTTTGACTGTCTAGCTCTTCTTGTGGGTCACGTGACCTTACGTTTGTTGAAGCCGGAATGTGAGCTGGACCCAGCGTGGTCTCAGGAGGACTTAAACACAGCTACACATCGAACTGTCCAGCTGCTGTACACAAACACAGTCCCACATAGAGAGGGAAAAACTGGTGAGACCACCCACACTAACTAAAGAAAAAGAGATGATTCTTTCCATTAGTCACTTATCATACAATGTAGACACAATCTGTTCTTCAAAAGTAGACACAACTCAATAATACAAATGAAACAATTATTATACTGTACTTTATCTTTTATTTAATGAGGAAAATGATCCAATATTACATATCTTGGCAAAAGTAAGTAAACTTCTTGGATTAGTAGTTAATATGAAGATGAAATTAGAGTTGAGACATAGTTTGCAACGTTTTTCAGCCTAATGAGCCTCAACAGTGTTTTGTTCTTTGTTTTTTTTTTTTTCCCCTGAGATTTTGTTTCTTTAAATAAGACATAGTGCTCACTCACATTTTATTGTCATCCCATTGATTGAAAACAAAACGTTTGGACTCAACCAATGCACAGTCAGGATTGTGTACAAATGTGTACATTGCTTGAAAGCTGCCCGACACATTTACCAAAGATCACACGGTCAAGCAAGAAGGCTTTTGGAAAAAAAAAAGTGTTGTGACTGATAAATGCAAAATGTATATTTTTGCCAATTTCTGGAGAAAGAAAAATACAGCATTCTAGAATAAGAACTAAGAACTTAGGTAGGTATTAGATAAGAACTAAGTACTGTACTAACTAAGTACTAGTACAAATAAGTACTGGTGGTTTTATCAGGCTTTAGGCCTATTTATATTTTTATTTTTGCTTAGTTTTAACAATCAGAATATTTTATTGGTCCAATAAGTTGGTTGTTGTTGTTGTTGTTATTATTATTATTATTTTGGGACAGCTTGCCAGTAATTTCTAAAGAAAAACCGCGGGACATCTGTAAGCAAAATGAATTTCAATATAAGGTTGGTCAAGTCGCAAGACCACAACCCTAAACTCAAAAGTAGCTCTACTAAAGAATGGTTAATAATAAAGTTTTGAATTAGTTAAGTCAACGTCCCTTAACCCTAATTAAAATGCTGATAAAGACAATGAAGCATGCAGTTCACGTGAGGAAACCCACCTATATCCTATAGTTGAAGCTATTTTGTAATGGCAAATTGGGTCAAATACAAGCCTATGTGCAGCACTGAGCAGCAGTTGGCCGAACCATTTACTTCGTTATTGCTGCAAAAAACGAGTGATACCAAATATTTAACACAATGGCTCACATACTTGCAGATGTTTAATATTGGACCTTTTTCCTAAAATAAAACACTGAATTATAATATTCAGTTACATTAGTTTAATTGGGTTCTAATCTACTTTTAGGTTTTAAAGTCTAATAGACAGACAGACAAGTAGTTAGAACTTTGTCACTGCATAGTACAGGTACACAACAACGAAATACAGGGTCTTTCTAATACTTAAGAACATGTCATTGCAGAAATATAGAAATTTTTGTATTTTAAAAGAAAGATTTTTAATGTACTGTGCTAAAGTTTTTTATTTCTTTTTTCAGATACACGCCCTCTGTCTGCACCAGCTTTCTCGTTTTGTTTCCCATTGTTGCAGGCCATCCTTACTTTAAACAGTGGCACATCTGAGGAGGCAGAGCTCATGCTGACACATGCATTAGAGATCATTCACACACACTCTCAGTTGCGCTCCAGCAATGATGACAGTGATGATCTCATTGATGAGGTAGACTCAGTGGCAGGAGTTTCTGCAGTAGATTAAAAAAAAAAATTTGGGGCTTTTAATAATGAAAAACTAATGAATAATAATAGCAAATAATATGAATACATAATTTTATGGCATTGCATTCACAAAATTTGACATACAGTTAACATGGAGAAAATTTCTTTTCTGATGTTGTGTAAATTTAATCCTGAATGTTCAACTTATTTGTCAGGATGGTCCAGAGCTCCTTCCCCGTGTGGACATGCTGTTGCTGCTCACTAAAGTGATTGGTACTGCCACACCACGACTGCAGGTATGTAGAGTTCCTAGCATCATATTGATATGTAAGCAGTAGTGGAATCTATCACTGTCATGTGTTAATTTGTGGTTTATTTTTTTACTTTTTTTATGTGTATGTGTTTTATAGGTGTTGGCATCAGGCTGTCTCACAGCTCTTTGTGCAAGTGCTGGAGGGCAGGAGGGCTGTGCACTGGCTGATCAAGCTGAGATTGATGTACTGCTAGAAGCACTGCTCTCTCCTTGCTTTTCTGTTAGAGATGCAGCCCTAAGGGTATGTTTGCTATAATATTTCCTCAAATATCACTCTGCTCTGGAAGTAAAAATGAGCTGCACCTTAGAGCTGTCATATAAATATTAATAAAGGAAACTGTGCTAAGCATATGCACAGTTTAAGTCCAACGAAAACAATTCCTTAACCAAAATAAATTTAAATTCAATTCCCACAGTTACTAAAAGCTCGACACAATTTGCTGGAATTTTACCAACTGTTGAAAGGCTCAGTAAACAGTGTATAGACTTATTGGAATAATGACATTCAGTTAAATGTTGCTTAGTCTGTAATAATATAAAAAGAATGTCTTACATAAGTTTGTAAACTTCTTTCATGCACAAGAAAACAAAAAAGTTTTTTTTGCTAGTGCACAATCTGGATAAATTCAAATGATTGCGTTTGGTGACTATATGCAAAGTATGTCTGAAACCAAAGCTATTAGTTATTGTTTTATTTGTGTGTGTGTGTGTGTGTGTGTGTGTGTGTGTGTGTGTGTGTGTGTGTGCGCACAGGGACTTTTGGCACTGCAGCTGGCTTTGCCCACAGATAGTGCTGAGCCAGATGGTCTAAATGTGCTCAGAAGACTCTGGGTGTCCAGATTTGATGTAGAGGAAGAAGGCAGCGCACTGGCAGACAAGTGAGTGGACTTATTTTACGGCATATGCTTTTTAAAAAAGTAATGAATAAATAAGGGGTGCAACTAACGATTATTTTAATAATTTAATGAATCAGATAAAAAAAAAAAATAATTATAAATTTTTTATAGATGATTTGCTTATATAACTATATAAAACCTTTATCCAGGGCACTTGCGCATAAAAGTGTACTTAAAAAAAAGCAAAAGCCACATATTGAGTTAAACTAACGTATTTTCCAGACTATAAGCCGCTACTCTTTTTCCACGCTTTGAACACCGCGGCTTAAACAATTAAGTGGCTAATATATAGATTTTTCCTGGGTTTTTCCCGGTTTCACAAGCTTCAAGCCAAAAAACTGAACCCCATAACATTAGACCAATGAAATTGCCGAACGGGTTCAGGTGAACCAATGAAACTCTTTATATTAAATCAGATGCGCTCCCACTGAATCGGGCCGCACCACATCATAAATATGGATGATGTTCCTCTGACGTTTGACCTGCCGCTCACTCGCACTGTCAACAGGAAATGCGAATCATTCGTCACGCTGAAAACAACCGGGCATGAAAAAACGCACTTCACCTGTGTTCTGAGCTGCACGGCATCGGGAGAAAAGCTTCACCAATGGTGATTTTTAAACGCACGATGTTGCTAAAAGATAAACTCTCGAGAGAAATAGTTGTGAAAGGAAGGAGGAAGACAGTGAACAATTACTTTCTAGGCTACTGTTTAGATACAAGCCGTGTTACAGACACTGTCTTTCATTAAAGCCTGTGTAAAGTTCATTAGTTTCAATGTAGACACCTGCGGCTTATAGACAGGTGCGGCTCATTTATGTTCAAAATAAAAATCTTTGTAAAATTTTGTGGGTGCGGCTTATATTTGGGTGCGTTTATTAGTCCGGAAATTACGGTATCTTTAATTAAGACATTTAGCTTACAGTTGCTTGTTGTGGAGTGCATGTGAGATTTTGTATTGTATTTAGCAGATGGCAGGTTAATAAGTATGCCTCTAAAAATTCAATATTAAATATAATACAACATGGTTTTGACGATTTTTAATAAAAGAAAAAAACATTTAGATAATTTGTAAATATAATATACAATATAGAATTAATTCAATTTTGCATAATAATTAAATTATATATATCTGCTTGTTGCATAAATTATGCAAAAAGCATATACAGTGGAACCCGGTTATGTCGATGTCCTAGAGGGTCGCCAAAAAGCATTGAGATAACCGATGATCGAGATAAACGAAAAATCAATATGGCGGCAATATATTAACGTGCTTGAAATTTCTTTATGTACATGATGTGCGTTAATAAATGAGAATGTGCATACACGTGTATTTGGAGGGGTTTTTTACACAACAGCGTTGCCATGATTTGTTTGATGATGGCATGCTATAAAAATGTACATACATGTTTGTTAACTGTCAGGAATCCACCTGCCACGCCCCCTTCAGCGTGTCAGGTGCTTTCTTGGCCGCTTTCTCTGAAGCTCCCGGCTTCAATCGCGCACATATGGTGCTCGTTTAGCATCATCACCAGCTCCTATTTAATCTTCCACACTCTCACTGTCCGTTATTGTTGGTATATGTTGGTTCACGTCGGTCGTTGTTAACACCGATCCTGCCGGTGTTAATTCTATGCTTTTGCTGCTCATCCCACGTTCCGCGCCGTGCTCCTACCAAGCGGATTTCGCCTCCCGTTCATCGCATAACATTTAACAACAAAAGGCATATGTGCACTAACTAACAGCAGAGATTCACTAGTATACAATACAACACCTGTAGCATCTGTAAGGCTTGATTTTTCCGCCACTTTCGCAAAGTTCTTCTGCGGCTGCACAGTGTCGACATAACCGATAAAAAAAATGCTTAGACAAAGCGAGAATTTGGCGGTTCCACTTCAAAAACGTCGACTTAATAGGGTTATCGAGTTAACCGAGGTCGAGATAAGTGGGTTCCACTGTATATCGAACATGTTGATCACGAATACAGATGATCCGCTGTGGTGACCCCTAATGGGAGAAGCTGAAAGTTATATATATATATATATATATATATATATATATAAATATATATAAATATATATCAGCACGGCAATTTTTAAATGCACGACGATGCCAAAAGATAAACTCCCGAGAGAAATAGTTATGAAAGGAAGAAGAAAGACAGTAAACAATGACTTTCTTGGTAGGCTACTGTTTAGATACAAGCTGTTGTAGTGCGTTGAGTCTGGGTGAAGGGAGAGCTCGCTAACAGTTGCAACAGAAATCATATAAGCACAGACAGGTTTCCAAAACTCTTGCTTTTTTATTTTTCTTGGCAACAGCGTTACTAGTTAGTCAAAGAAACTTAGAAATAAGCATCAGAAAATAATAAGGACATAATCCTCGGTCTTGCACACATGCAGTAATACCGGAAAAATGCGGCGGCAGCCTATTCCCAAAATGCCGCTCTGCTCTTAAAGGAGCCACAACATATTTCACCCGTTACACCGTGTAACAGACACTCTCTTTCGTTGAAGCCTGTGTAAAATTCATTAGTTTCAGTGTAGACACCTGTGGCTTATAGACAGGTGCAGCTTATTAATGTTTAAAATAAAAATCTTTGTCAAAGATTATATATGGGTGCGCTTTATAGTCCGGAAATTACTGTGTGTGTGTGTATGTGTATGTGTGTGTGTGTGTGTATATATATATATATATATATATATATATATATATATATATATATATATATATATATATATATATATGCATAAATTAAATATACAAACATTGGTAATTTGAACGTAGTGAAACCACAGTAAATCACGTTCGAAAAAAGATAATCTAACTGTTGTGGTAGACAAATGCTATAAAAATAGAGTGGAACGGGAAAATGTAAAAGTAACAGGTTGGATTAAAAAAAATTAAAAATGCATTCTTGTACAAATGCATAAGCATTCACTGGAAACCACAACAGTGACTAGAAATGTGATCATTTACAGCTGCAGTTATTTGCTGCTTTTAGGTTTAGTGTTTTGTTTGCACTGTTTTAATTGAATCCATCACTATATTGCATGCAAGGTCATTGCGCAACCTGATGCTCGCGAATTGCGACAGAACATATACAGTGCGACTGTCCCGAAGTTACAAACAGTTTACACAATAGCACTTCATTAAACTAAACCATTTTCAAATGATGATGACTTCCATGTCACACAAGCTCTGCTTTGCATAACTTGCAGGTTACAGTGTTCTTTGTTGCGTTTAATATAGAATGCTCCCATGCCTTGCGTTTAATATAAAATGCTCCCATGCCTTGCATTTAATTTTTTACTGCTGCTGGTTGACCCTGTACTCTGCTCCATTTTGCGAGCGGTTGTATTATCTTAGTCACACTAACCCGTAACTTGAGCAGCTCTGATATTTCTAAGTTTCTTTGACTAACTACAGTTTTGCTTACAGTGCTCTGATATTTTGCCTTTATCTGAAACTGCTGCGTTTTCTTTTCATGTGCTTGTGCATGACTTCCATGTCACACAAGCTCTGCTTTGCATAACTTGCAGGTTACAGTGTTTTTGTTGCGTTTAATATAGAATGCTCCCATGCCTTGCATTTAATTTTTTACTGCTGCTGGTTGACCCTGTACTCTGCTCCATTTTGCGAGCGGTTGTATTATCTTAGTCACACTAACCCGTAACTTGAGCAGCTCTGATATTTCTAAGTTTCTTTGACTAACTACAGTTTTGCTTACAGTGCTCTGATATTTTGCCTTTATCTGAAACTGCTGCGTTTTCTTTTCATGTGCTTGTGCATGACTTCCATGTCACACAAGCTCTGCTTTGCATAACTTGCAGGTTACAGTGTTTTTGTTGCGTTTAATATAGAATGCTCCCATGCCTTGCATTTAATTTTTTACTGCTGCTGGTTGACCCGGTACTCTGCTCCATTTTGCGAGCGGTTGTATTATCTTAGTCACACTAACCTGTAACTTGAGCAGCTGAACTAATCAATAATGGCATTCATTAACAAATTTCATTATCGATTAGTTGTTTCAGCCTTAGAATAAATCCCTGAATATATTAAACAGCTGCATTGACGATGCTAGTGATTTATTTAATTCAGTAATTATTTGCATCAAAGGAACCAATACTGTTATCCCAGTTATTACATGGCCCATTTTTTTTACTCTTCTTGTAGCTTTCCTTGCCTTATTGAGGTGCTTTGATTCATATGAAGATACATACAGTCTAGTAATTTCTATTCACATTAAAATGCATCACTTATATACATCACTGTCTAACATTTCTCAAAAATCTACACATTTCACAGTTCTCTCCAGACACTAATGAATAGTATGCATGTGATTCAGAGTATTCAGGATAGTTTTATAAATACGTTTTATTTATTTATGTCAAGTTATGTTAAATTTTGTTCAATAGCTGAGCCCATTATTAAAATTATTTAATAATGTTTAACTATTAGAGACGCATGTAGTGGGATCTTACTCCACTTCTACGATCAGAATATTTTAAGTCCCTTTATATTTTTATAAGTTAATTTGTAAGTTTAAATAACGGGTGACAAGAATTCTGGAAGGCACTATATATGTGGTAGAATTCTGTGTGACTGTGTGACAGTGTTCTTGGGGACTAAGCAAAGGAAAACTAAGTTGTTTTGTTTTTTTGGGGGGGAAGGGTTTATATTACTAATAAATATTACTAAGATAACTAATTTGTTTATATAAATAGTTTCTTCTGTTGTTTGAGTAGTACAACATTATTCAGTATTAATTTACATAATATACAAAGATTTTTGCTCAATTTGGGTATGCTAATAATTATTTTGAAAGGTACTGTGTAATCTTAAGTAGAATTCAGGAACTACTATGTACCTCACTTATCTTGTATTGTATCTAGTGTACTTATAGTGTACTTATAATCTGCTAGTTTCTCCATCTTCATAAGCACATGTTTGAAATGCCCTGATACTCAAACGTATGTGTTTTAGAGTGTGCCAGTACTATTTCTAGGTATAGGCAAACTAGGCCGTTGCCTAGGGTGCAACCAGCTGGGGGGCACCTGTCAACACTGACTCTGCCCTTCCACCCTCACCCCCCTGGGAACATTGTCCATGTTTACTTGCATTAAAAGTCTTTAATCATCATGTCAATACCATCAGGGGCTCATTATCATAAAAAAACATTTAAACTTTTTTTATGAAACGTTGCAAAGGATTTGTATGGTGTGGGGGTGGAACAATGTGTTGGGAGGGCAAGGCCATTGGGGTGACAATAGAAATCTCACCTAGGGTACCAAAAAGGCTAGAAACGGCCCTGTGTATGTAATATGAATGAATGACTTCTTGAGAGTCTTTATTCCATCTCATTGATACAATTTCTTTATAGTTGTCATGCATCATTTCATATCTGCCCTACAAGCTGCATTAGTTTACCAGCTTAAATGAAGAAATTGTCTTCTTAGCTTATATTACTTTTGTCATTAATCAGACAGTAATACTTCAGCCATTCTTTTTCTTCTTTAAATGCTTTTTGTGGTTGTTCTCACTCTGTTGTTTTATGCATATTTTGACTTCTCTAGGCTGTGGCAGACTCTGTGTCTAGAGCTGGTTCCTGAGCTGTGTCCACTGATTATCAAAGATGTAACACACCATGAGGAAACAGTGAGGGCAGCTGCAGCCGAGGCTTTATCCAGTGCTGTGAGCCAATACCTGGAAGAATCAGCTACTGTTCTGTCCCAGCTTACTGAGCTTTACCAGAAGAAACTTTATGTAAGGCTTTGTCTTTCTTACTTCTGCCTAAATAAGGCCCAGTCTGGGGATTATTCCAGAATGACAAGAATACATTTTATTTTACTTTGCAGTGGAATGAGATGTTCAAAACTACAGTGTTATGGTTAAGTGTCCTAAATGTTTTAAATTGTAAAATGCAAGTCTTTTATTTGACCGTTGGACGCTAGACAGTAATGTGGCGATACTCATGGTAATATTTATATATTTGCTGTTTCTGTTTATTTACATTCCAATTTGTTATTATTAAAAGCATTCTTACTGTGCAATATTTTTCACTCACATTGTGACAGGATAATCAGTATTCTTCACTTTTCCTGTCAGTGATTTTAATGTTGTGGCTGATGTTTGTATGTCTTGATTATTTTAGAATAGATAACATTGGTCAATACGTAACACATCATTTACCTTGAAAATTGCAGAGACCACCACCAGTCCTGGATGCTTTGGGACGAGTAATCTCAGAAGCACCTCCTGACCAGTGGGAAGCAAGGTAAAGCTAATGCTTATTGAGTAATATTATTCCTGTCTGCAAAGATGGGCACTGGAATGACACATTTCCTGTCTGCAGGTGCGGGATAGCTCTGGCTCTCAATAAGCTCTCTCAGTGGTTGGGAGAGAATCAGGTGACTCCCATCTTTCTGTTTTTTGTACCTGATGCTCTCAACGACAGACACAGTGAAGTGAGGCAAAGCATGCTGGATGCTGCACTGTCTGTCCTCAACACCCATGGCAAGGTATCTCACCATCCAAAATTTCCCACTTGACTTTTCCTTCGTCTTTTTATCTGAACTGTTAACATTAGCACCTGGAACAAAACGATTTGAAGAGTGATTTTTCAAACTTAACACTGTATACATAATACTGCAAGTTCTTTAAATTCTTGATGTAAATGTATATGCTATACTTACTATAAATGTTCTTCATTATTATTATTAGACTATGGCCAAAAGATTTTAATGTAAAAATGTGTAAATATTTTAGGACAATGTGAACTCTCTGCTGCCCGTGTTTGAGGAGTTTCTGAAGAACGCCCCACAGGATGCCAGCTATGACTCAGTGCGTCAGAGTGTGGTCATCCTCATGGGCTCACTGGCTAAACATCTGGACAAGAGTGACCCAAAAGTCAAGCCCATAGTCGCCAAGCTCATCACTGCCCTTTCCACTCCCTCTCAGCAGGTTAACAATGTCTCTTTTCCAGAATTGTAGTTTTAAATCACAAATAAATCATAGGGTTGGAACAATATGCTAATTAGAGCAGCTAGTATTTGCTGTTTTACTTACAAACTTAACATTATTGTTGCCAACTTACTAGCAGGTTACAAAAATGTAACAAAGTTAAATGGACTGTGAGATAGGGGTGTAACGGTACACAAAATTCATGGTTCGATGTGTACTTCAGTTTTTAAGTCACTGTTAAGTAAAAATTTCAGTTACAGATAAGAACAGGAAGAATTGAAAAACAAAATCGCTTTTCATTTTTTTATTAACGTTGTTTATTATTATTAACATTTGTGAACATCAGCAGTTTATATTTTTTATAATAATTTTAAATTAAATGTGCTGCTTTGTTAAAAAAAAAAAAAAAAAAAATATATATATATATATATATATATATATATATATATATATATATATATATATATATATATAAAAGCGAATAAATCAAATGAATGCAATCCAAAATTACAATTAAATTGGCACAAATTAAATTGATTAAATAAATTGTATACATAGAGAAATCAAATTAATTCACATTTGTTATACCCCTTTTGGGTAAATGTGTATACAGTATAAGTGTATGTGCATATACAGATGTGTATATGTGTGTGTATTTTACATTTTATATTTAATTCTCTTGATATGTTCTACTTAACTGTTTGACTTATTTTAGCATTCTTTAATAAGTTCCTCATTTAAGAAACTGGTGAGAGAGTTATTTATTAATGAATTCATTCCTTCCATACTTGATGTGCAGAATTCTCAGAAATTTGTCCTTTGAAGAGATATTCTTGAAGCTGGACTTAAAGCACTAAAGAATCCATATCGTAAAAAACGTTGGCGAGTTTTTTTGCACATGTGCATTACAAATCATGTTTCTGGTACAGAGTGAGTAGCCACAGTGACACTGCACTCAAAGTGCGAGGCAGAAACTAAACAAACTTGCAGTTCATCACTTAATATGTTCATTAGAGAACCCAGCTTTTAATTATGTTTGGCACATAAAACACAGATTGCTTTCAGTACACGTGCACAGAATTGAAAGTCCTTGAATTGAACCAGTTCGGTACGAATATGTGTACCATTACACCCCTACTATGAGAATTGTGTGGAGCATTGTAAATAATTTGAAAGTGCTAGTCCAAACTTTTGTCTAAATATTGGAATGGGGAAATTACCAGAGATCAGAATGTCAAAGCAGCATGTGACTCATTTCTACAGGTCCAGGAGTCTGTGGCCAGTTGCTTGCCTCCTCTGGTGCCTGCTATAAAGGAGGATGCGGGTGACATGGTGCGCAAGCTACTGCAGCTGCTGCTAGAGAGTGACAAGTACGCAGAGAGGAAAGGTGCTGCCTATGGCTTAGCCGGCTTAGTAAAGGGCCTGGGCATCCTCTCTCTCAAACAGCAGGACATTATGACCACGCTCACTGATGCCATTCAAGACAAAAAGAATGCTAGACGCAGAGAGGGTGAGTGCTCAAATTTCGATTTCTAGGTATTTTATATAGTTCTTAAATCTCATCTGCATATGCATGATAAAGTATAAAAATGATGTACAGATAACCTTAGAATAAACTGGTCAGTAAGGGCTATTGTGGTATGCGATTTGAATATAATAAATGATTGGTTATTAAGGAAATTGCACACAAATTAGTGATGCTAATAGTTGCTATGATAATAGTAATGCTAAAATGTGTATTTGTAAAATTATAAAGGTTTTCAAAATAGATCTTTTTTTTTATTTGCATCAATGTAATCAATTTGTCTCCAAGGTACAGCTGAATTGAATAAACAAATACATAAAAACATAAATCTTCACAAAAAAAATCAAATATTTAGAACATTTTGTCCAAACAAACAGGAAATGCCCTGCTGCTGGCCATTTAAATTATTTATTTAAATATAAATTTTCTCCTGAATTTATATAGCAGTATATAAATATTATCTTATTTTTTGTGCATACCGTTCTAGTTTATGTTCTTTGTTTTCAGGTGCCCTGTTTGCATTTGAAATGCTGTGCAACATGCTGGGGAAACTTTTCGAGCCATATGTAGTACACGTGCTGCCCCACCTTCTCCTCTGCTTTGGAGATGGGAACCAGTATGTCAGAGAGGTATACACAAACGTGTATCTTTCTGCTTTCCTTGTTCTTTCTGTCTTTTTTCTCCAGTTTTTACCTGGTCTTGTTCTTTTCTTCTTTGCCTCCCAGGCAGCAGATGACTGTGCCAAAGCTGTAATGCGCAATCTAAGTGCTCATGGTGTGAAGTTGGTCCTGCCATCTCTTCTTGTAGCCCTAGAGGAAGAGTCCTGGAGGACCAAAGCAGGTTTGAATTCAACATTTAGATTTTCTCTGTGATCCTTACAACCACCTATATTCTTTTTTGAAAGTTTAGCAATGGCAAGGTTAGTGTTTTGTTTTGTTGTGTTACACATTAAAGACGTTTGGGTTTAAATTGGGTTTCTACCCATTTATCCAGCATATGACTAACAGGTAATTTTTGTTCTTTAAGAGTACCCTCTTAAAA
The DNA here is from genome assembly GCF_014805685.1 of Silurus meridionalis. Lineage (NCBI taxonomy): Eukaryota > Metazoa > Chordata > Actinopteri > Siluriformes > Siluridae > Silurus > Silurus meridionalis. Next base: position 12,708,450 of record NC_060900.1, read on the forward strand.
TATGTAAAGTCTATCAGTTCTTGGTTTAAAGGTTCTATGTTGTTAACAAGAATAAACCAACATGAACATCATGCTATGGGATTGAAAAGGAATATTCAGCACAAGCATTAGATGGTGACATCACCTGTTTTTTTTTTAATTAAATAAGCTGTAAATATCCAGAAATTATCAAAGAAAAATACAAAATAAAATAAAGGGCGTTGCAGTTTCAATACATTCGAGGGCATTATATATATATATATATATATATATATATATATATATATATATATATATATATATATATATATATATATATATATAAAATGTGTATGTATGTGTGTATATATATGTATGTGTGTGTGTGTGTGGATATATATATATAGAGATATATATATATATATATATATATATATATATATATATATATATATATATATATATATACACACACACACACTCATACATACATATACATGTGTGTGTGTGTGTATATATATATATATATATATATATATATATATATATATATATATATATATATATATATACACACACACACACACACACATATGTGTGTGTGTGTGTGTGTGTATATATATATATATATATATATATATATATATATATATATATATATATATAATATAAATTCTAACTTCTAGATATATGAGCAGCCTTCAGCAAAGTAAAGATAGACTTAGAAATAATAACTTTGTGATTGCTCTGTCTGTCCCCACAAGCTGTGATTTAACCGTTAAATATTTATGGATAGTAGAAAAGTTTATGCGAAGAATACATTTTTTAAATCAGGGTGTGTTTCTGTGCTCTGCAGGTTCAGTGGAGTTGCTTGGTGCAATGGCATTTTGTGCCCCTAAACAGCTGTCATCATGTCTGCCCAGCATTGTGCCCAAGTTGACTGAAGTTCTCACAGACTCGCACGTCAAAGTGCAGAAGGCCGGGCAGCAGGCTCTGCGCCAGATTGGCTCTGTAATCCGTAACCCAGAGATCCAAGGTAAGAGCAAAATAGGCATATTATCAGATAATTAAATATAGGCAGCAGCTTGTGGAAGAGCTTCCTGTTCTTGAATGTTTTTCCTCTATCATTCTGGTTTGGCTCCTAATGCCATCCTCCACACTTTCCCTAGCCCTTAAAGCATCTTTTCTCATTCATATTGTGCAATGCACATAAATAAATATAGTGGTGTGAAAGAGTTTGCTCATCAGTGTCTGATTTTTTTTGCATGTTTGTCACACTTTATTTCAAATCATCAAACTAATTTAAACTATAGTGAGGGATAACACAAGTGAACACAACATGCAATCTTTAAATGAAGGTTTTTATTATTGAGGGAAAACAAAATCCAAAACTACATGGCCGTGTGAAAGTGTTTGCCCCCTGTTAAAAACGTGGTTTATCACACCTGAGTTAAATTTCTCTAGCCACACCCAGGCCTGATTACTTCCACACTGTTGAGCAATCAAGAAATCTCTTAAATAGAACCTGCCTGACAAAGTGAAGTAGACCAAAAGAAAGTAATTGAGATCTGGAGTCTGGAAAAGGTTATAAATCCATTTCTAAAGCATTTTAACTCCAGTGAACCACAGTGGGAGCCATTTTTCACACATGGCAAAAACATAGAACAGTGGAGAACCTTCCCATGAGTGACCAAAATGACCCCAAGAGCACAGCGACGGCTCATCCAAGAGGTCACAAAAGACCCCACAACAACATCCAAACAACTGCAGGCCCCACGTGCCTCAGTTAAGGTCAGTGTCCATGACTCCACCATAAGAATGAGACTGTTCAAAAATGGTCAGCATGGCAGAGTTCCAAGACGAAAACCACTGCTGAGCAAGAAGAACATAAAGGCTCGTCTCAGTTTTGCCAGAAAACTGATGATCCCCAAGACTTTTGGGGAAAATTCTCTGTGGACTGACAAGACAAAAGTTTAACTTTTTAGAAGGTGTGTCCCATTTTGTCTGGCATAAAAGTAACAGCCTAAACTGAATCCTATTGAGATGCTGTGGCATGACCTTAAAAAAATGTGGTCCATACTCGAAAACCCTCCAATGTGGCTGAATTCAACAATTCTGCACAGATGAATGAACCAAAATTCCTCCACAGCGCTGTAACAGACTCGTTGCAAGTTATCGCAAACGCTTGATTGCAGTTGTTGCTGCTAAGGGTGGTCCAACCAGTTATTAGGTTTAGGGAGCGAACACTTTTTCACACAGGGCCATGTAGTTTTGGATTTTGTTTCCCTCAAAAATAAAAACCTTCAATTAAAAAACTACATTTTGTGTTCACTTGTTATCTTTTACTAATATTTAAATTAGTTTGAATAAAAGTGTGAAAAACATGCCAAAAAAAATAAGAAATCAGGACACTTTTTCACATATAAAGGAGATAAACAGGTGATGAGTTAACTCTAATGGATTTGTGCATAATTTTTCATATTTCTATGTTTAATAAGTGGTGGAATCTCTTATTGTTAACTTATTTCCCTGGGTTCTTAGCAATCACTCCCATTCTACTGGATGCTCTGACGGACCCATCACACAAGACCCAGCACTGTCTACAAACTTTGCTTGAGACCAAGTTTGTGCACTTTATCGATGCTCCCTCACTGGCTCTCATCATGCCCATTGTCCAGAGGGCTTTTCAGGACCGGTCGACAGACACACGCAAAATGGCTGCACAGATCATCGGCAACATGTATTCCCTCACTGACCAGAAGGTGTGCTCATGATCTCTGATAACATTTTGATGTGATGCTGTTCAAAATGTCTCGATTCTAGCTTTTCTTGTTAATTTGTTAAGCATGTATTAAGCAAAAAATGGTTGTCTTTTTTTTTTTTTTTTTTTAGTTTGTCCAAGCTTGTGAATCCTGTTTAATTATTTGATATTTTGTGCTTGGTTCAGGATCTCTCTCCATACTTGCCTAGTGTGATTCCGGGGCTCAAGTCATCCCTGCTGGATCCTGTACCAGAGGTTATCCATGCTTTATTGACTAATCTGGAGATATCATCTGCATATATCTTCATACACCTTCTGTCCCTCGTGTATCTAGGTTTTTTATAGTATTATTAAAAAAAGAAAAAAAAACCTTGTATACATACATATACATTTTATATCACCAGAGAACCGTTTTGTCCTGGCCCTTGTTAAGAGTGCACATTCTCTGCTCTGGCAGGTGCGGACCGTGTCAGCAAAAGCACTTGGAGCTATGGTCAAGGGCATGGGTGAGTCCTGCTTCGATGATCTGCTGCCATGGCTGATGGAGACTCTAGCCTCTGAGCAGAGTTCTGTGGATCGCTCTGGAGCTGCACAGGGTGAGAGAAACAATCTTTCGAATCACTTTAACAGCAAAGACCTAGCAAAACATGTTTGAGAGTGTTTAAGAGTTATGAGATAAGAGAGTCTGTATGGTTCCCTCTTTTGCAATACTGATTTCTTCAATGTTGGCCAGATGTTATACTATAAACCACGTTGCTCCAGTTTTCTAAATCTATTTTAAATGTAACAAACTGTGTTTGGTTGCTTTAATGGCAATTACATGCTGTTTATTTATGGCCACAGTGGATGATGAAAACTACCACAACTTCTAGAAAAAGCTACTTTATTAAATCTGTCTATATGATAACAGCTACTAATTCATCTTGCATAATTGCATATTTCTTTTACTGCTTTTCTTTGTCTTCTCTATATTTTAGTATTTCTGTTGAGCTGTCAATGTTTTTATTAATGATGAAGTAATTTTGAGTATAATAATGAAGCTAAAATAAGTTTTCTCTCTCTCTCTTGTAGGTCTAGCAGAGGTGATGGCTGGGTTAGGTGTTGAGAAGCTGGACAAACTGATGCCTGATGTTGTTCAGACAGCAAGCAAAGTGGACATCGCTTCTCATGTGCGCGATGGCTACATCATGATGTTCATCTATCTCCCACTCACCTTTGGTGAACGGTTCACTCCCTATGTAGGCCCGATTATTCCCTGCATCCTTAAGGTAATACACTTTATTTTCTCAAATGTCCAATCTAATTTACTCTGACCAGAAGCTCACCAAAAGACATTTATTGTATTATCATGGATAGATTAGATTTCTTAAAAATCAATATCCTTATGAGTATGGAAACTAAACATACTTAGACAACTATTCATTAAAGAGATGAGAGCTAATCAGAAATGTTTAAACTCCACTGTATCCCTTGTTTTTAATCTCTCTGAACAATATTAAGAATAAAATGCTGTAGTTCTCTAGCAATGCAGATATGTAGAGATGAGAACTTTTTCTTCTTTCTTCTATTTTCTGAATCTGCTAAAGCTTTTAATAGAAAGGCATATTTTGTTAAAAGAAAAGTAATGTCTCCTTCTCTTTCTTTCTCTGTGTATTCAGGCTTTGGCTGATGAAAATGAGTATGTAAGAGATACAGCACTGAGAGCAGGTCAGCGCATCATCAGTATGTATGCCGAGACAGCTATTGCCCTGCTGCTGCCTGAGCTGGAACAAGGCTTGTTTGATGACCTCTGGAGGATCAGGTGAGGGACAAAATTGCCTCACTCTTATAATACTGTTGAGGGGACACAGTATAGGACACCTTATATAAAATGAATACTCAGGACAATAAGTAATAAACATGAGACACAAACTTTTGGTGGACTAGCAGTAGTACATTTTGTTGTGCTAGTTTGGCTAGCCAGCTAAGCATTAGGAGGTAACAGGGTGTTAAGTAATCTGACTGACCAGACTGCTAGTGGTGGCACAAATGCTCCTTAAGTACCGTAATTTCTGGACTATTAAGCGCACCCAAATATAAGCTGAATTTTACAAAGATTTTTATTTTGAACATAAATACGCGGCACCTGTCTATAAGCCGCAGGTCCTACATTGAAAATAATGAACTTTACACAGGCTTTAACGAAGGCAGTGCCTGTTGCATGGCTTGTATCTAAACAGTAGCCTACCAAGAAAGTCATTGTTCACGGCATATTTTAAATTTGCCAATATCTCCCTCCTCAGGTTCAGCTCTGTGCAGTTGCTAGGAGACCTGCTTTTCCACATCTCAGGAGTTTCAGGGAAGATGACAACAGAGACTGCTTCTGAGGATGACAACTTTGGAACAGCTCAGTCCAACAAGGTACATGCACCATGTTTGATAAGTCAAAATGTATTATTTTAATTATTAGATTTATTCATTTATTTTAAGTTGCATCACCAACAATTTCTGTAGTTTTAAAATTGTACAATTTTGGGAATTTAACTGTTCCACATTTTCCAAGTGATTGGGTAGAGAAAAAATAAAATAACATTAAGTACCTTTTTTAAGCTGATGAAAAGCAGCTCAAAAGATAATCAGTTAAGATATATATCACCACTCGTTATGTAAGGAAATACACACTTTGGTTTTATGGTGCTAGCAAGAGGTTTGACTTACTTTTGCCACCATTTAATAAAACCCTCAGGAAAATTAATAGGTTCAGATGCCACTTACGTTATAGCACCTATAAGTCATTCCATTTTAAACCAATTGCTTCACTGTTCACTTTTAATTAGACAAAGGACACATTTTTGCACAGACAATGCAGCAGCTTCCTTTCCAAATGCTTTATCTTTTCAAAAAGAAAACCACTTTACTTAGTTTGCTAGTACAAAGCACTGATTCTAAAGACTCCTGTTTGAAAAAAAGAAAAAAAAAAGACTCAATCTAAATTACGTGTTCAAGATAACTTGTGGTCAGAACTAATTCCTTGGTAGTTCATGGCTGTAAGCAAAATGTTTATTGTGCTCTTCAGGCCATTATTGGCGCACTGGGAGCAGAGAGAAGAAACCGTGTGCTCTCTGGTCTCTATATGGGCCGCTCAGATACACAGCTTGTGGTAAGACAGGCCTCTCTGCATGTCTGGAAGATTGTGGTGTCCAACACACCACGTACACTTCGAGAAATCCTGCCTACACTCTTCTCCCTTCTGCTAGGCTTCCTGGCCTCCACCTGCCCTGACAAGAGAACGGTACACACCATTATATTTTTGTACTTTAAGGTCTTATATTCTATTAAGTGTTGATAGTTTATTTGAGATATTTTGTTCATTTTACAAATATCATTAATTCAATGAAAGTGTGTTAGTCACTAGTTGAAGTACTTAAAAGATGCTCTTTATCCTTGGCCAGATCGCAGCTCGTACTCTAGGAGATTTAGTAAGGAAGCTTGGGGAGAAGATCCTTCCTGAAATTATCCCTATACTGGAGGATGGTCTGCGCTCTGAGAAGAGTGATGAGAGGCAGGGTGTCTGCATCGGGCTCAGCGAAATTATGAAATCCACCAGCAAAGATGCTGTATGTAGCACAGTCTTTTTAGTTTTAAAATTTTATTAGTGTTTATTTTGAATTACAGTGCTTAGTGGTATTTCTGTGTGCTTAACAGGTGCTGGTGTTCTCCGAGTCCTTAGTGCCTACAGTCCGTAAAGCTCTTTGTGATCCATTAGAGGATGTGCGTGAAGCTGCAGCTAAAACCTTTGAACAGCTACATGCCACCATTGGCCACCAAGCACTGGATGACATCCTCCCTGCTCTGCTTAAGCAACTGGTGAGGCCAAGACTTTTTTTTCCAAGCCCCTTTTCATCTTCCTTTATATTTATACATTTTTTTCAGTGTACACATGGCAACAATTTTAACATCTTTTTTAAGACTGGGGTTCTCTATATATATTTAGAATCTGAAATCCAAATATTTTTTTATAGAGTTTCTATAATAATTCAAAATAAATATTCTGAATATGATTGGTAAAGTGAGGCAGTTTGAGTTCATTTTTAATAAAGGTCGACCGATTTAGTGCAGTTTACCGATACCGATCGTACTTGCCGATAACTGATTAATCAGCCGATGGATTAAATGAATACTGGATAAAAAACAAACATAACACTCCATGTAAAATAATACTGAACTTTATTACATACATCAAAAAGTACTGAATCATGAAAATTAAATAAATATGAATATATTAATTAGGTAAAATCATAATTAATAAATTACAAATATGAAATGCAACATAGTAGCAGTCTCGTGTGTAAAAAACGAACAGCACGTGGTGTCAGTGATTTACCTCTAGAGGCCGCTCTCATAATGACAGCAGACCTCAGTCGCTCCAGCCACGGATGCAAGCCGGGAAAAAAAAAAAAACGGTATGGATTTTTGCAGATGGTTCCACAAATATCAATATATATGTACTAGCCCTCACTGTAACCCTAGTATCAGTGAAGAATAATTGGTCGACCTCTAATTTCTAGTGGATTCAAGTATGGAAAGTTCTGATAATGATGACACAGAATACTATTTGTCCTGTTTGGACGATTGTGAGTTCCCAGATAAAAAAGCAAGCCATCAAGTGGGAGACTTCATCAGTCACATCAGAACAACAATAGCTTATGGTTTGCTCATTTATGCCAGTGTGTTGAGAGTTGTCTTAGAGCTGTCCTGTGATGCAGAATGAGCTTCATTTTGGTAGAAAAAGGGGCTTCAAATATCTTATATATATATATATATATATATATATATATATATTTATTTATTTTATTTTTTAAAGCATTTTGTCTCGCATAACAAAAGTCACTCTTCCTTAATAAGAGATAAATTGCTTTTTGGTTTGCAGGAAGACGAGGAAACAGCTGAGTTTGCTCTTGATGGACTGAAGCAAGTAATGGCTGTGAAGAGTCGATCAGTGCTGCCTTACCTGGTGCCCAAGGTTGTCGCTCTTATCAAATTTTTTTTTTATATATCTTGTCCCTTGATTAATCAGTACCTCGCACCATCTGTATTAAAACCAGACTGACTGTTACCAGTCACAAACTGTAATAATGTGGTGTATTGTGCCTGCTCTTTGTAATTAAATGTTTCTTTTCTTGGCTTACTCTTTCCTTCTCTGTAGCTCACTTCTCCCCCAGTGAATACACGCGTGCTTGCCTTCCTGTCTGCTGTGACAGGTGATGCTCTGACACGTCACCTGGGAGTTATACTGCCTGCATTGCTCTCATCTCTCAAAGAAAAGCTGGGAACTGAGGAGGGACCTCAGGTACCCTTAGAGCAGAAAATTGCTTTATTTTTTTTTTTTTTATATATATAAAAAAAAAATATTTAAAAAAACCATAAATATTCATGTAGCTTTATTTGGTAATATTTATCATATCAAGTTAGGAAACTAATCTAATAAATGACATTTCCTAGTCTAAAATGAAAGAAATGTTCAGTGAAATTTAAAAATTGTTACCCAGTGTCTTTATACTTATATTTGGTCTTAACAGTTTACTATGGATTTTATAAAGCTGAATGACCTGTACATAACTTTTTTTGTAATAAGGCTGAATTTTTGCTGTGCAGGAGTTAAGCAACTGCCAGACTGTTGTTTTGTCCGTTGAAGACGAAGTGGGTCAGAGAATCATCATCGAGGACCTGCTGGAGGCAACACGGGGTGCAGATTCCGGACTCAGGGAGGCATCTGTTACCATTTTAAATGCCTACTTCTCACGAACACGGCTTGACTACAGCGTCCACACACGCACACTACTTTCTGGTCTTGTGCGCCTGCTCAATGACTCCAACCCTGAGGTGCTCCAGCAAAGCTGGGACACTATCAACTCCATTACCAAGGTGCGGGGAAACAAAAATCAGCCAGGGGATCCTTCGTGTCTTTTTTGTAATAAGCAGTTGATATGTCCTTGCTCAGAAGGCTCCAGAAAACAAAATGTTAACTTAGACATTAAACATTCTTTTATTCATAATATTTAAAGCTTCATTTGAAAATGCTTTTAAAATGAACATCTTAAGCACATTTGCACCCACACCCAATGATAGATGGTAGAAAGAATCTGCCTTGTTCACCCAATTTACATTTATACCCACAAATTGTTGTACACAGAAGTTGGATGCCGGAAGTCAGCTGACTCTGATTGATGATTTGCACAGAGATATCCGTTCAGCAGCATCTGAAGTCAAGGGTGAACATCTGCCTGGCTTTTGTCTGCCCAAAAAGGTACCAACATTATTACTTATCTTTTGAGTCTTGTTTTGAGTGAACTTTTTGTACTCACAATTTTTTCTTTCTTTCCCCAGGGAGTGACATGTATTCTGCCTGTTCTGAGAGAGGGCGTGCTGACAGGAAGCCCAGAGCAGAAGGAGGAAGCAGCTCGTGCATTAGGTGCTGTCATCAAACTGACCTCTGCTGAGGCTCTGCGGCCTTCTGTTGTGAATATCACTGGGCCACTCATTCGTATACTCGGAGATCGTTTTGCCTGGACTGTGAAGACGGCGCTGCTTGAGACCCTAACCCTTCTGCTTCGCAAGGTCTTTACTTTAACCTTATGTTGCAGTCCGTGGACCTAACCTAGTCTGAGAATTGAATCAAATTATGTATAACGGATGATAGGATAGGAATATTTATATTCATTTGTTTATATACATTGCTGTTTGCTCCTCTAGTTAAATGCTAACTGCATTTTACTGGCCCTGTACTTTTGCTCTGCACAATGACAATTATATATCTAATCTAATGTAAATATCTTGTTCTCTGTAGGTGGGCATATTGCTGAAGCCGTTTCTCCCACAACTTCAGACCACATTTCTAAAGGCCCTTCAGGACACGAGTAGGCCTGTGAGGCTCAGAGCAGCTGAGGCTCTGGGACAACTTGTTTCCATTCATACAAAAGTGGACCCACTATTTACAGAGCAGCTCTCTGCCATTCGCAATGCAGAGGACTCAGGCGTCAGGTACACTAGAAATAAATAAACTCATAAATTTGCTTAGCAGGGAGGTTTTTTCCAATATAAATATATAAAGGCAGTTTTTTAACAATTTTTATTATTTCTATGGCATTTGGCAGACACTTTTAGGGAAAGAAACTTGTATGTCATTTATACAACTGAACAGTTGATGGTTTAGGGCCTTGCTCAAGGGCCCTGATTTGGCAGCTTGGTGATTCAAACTCAATCAGAAGTCCAACAGCTTAACCTCTAATCTACAACTTCTCAAACTCCACTATTAATTTGTTTTGAGGAGGTGTCTTTTAGTTATTGAAAATGCTAATAAAGCTACATGTTTGGTTTAGCAATTAAAAAATGTTGACAGACCAGACCGTCTTTTAGAGAAAGTTGAAAGTGTTTTAAACACTATACACGTCTTAATGTTTTGACTTGTGCTGCAGGGAGACAATGCTGCAAGCCCTGAGGTTTGTCATTCAAGGTGCTGGAGCTAAAGTTGATCCTGCCATCAAGAAGAATATCACCACCACATTGCTAGGCATGCTGGGACATGATGAGGTATGACAGCTTGCTGTTGTCTTTAATATAAAGTCAAGTCAAGAATCTTTTATTGTAATTTCAACCAGATATAGGTGACGCAGTACACAGTGAAATGAGACAATGTTCCTCCAGATCCCTGGGGCTAGATAAAACAACATAAAGCTATATAACAGAAAACAGAGTTTAGGACTAAACACAGAGTTAAGGACTACAGTAATTTGGCAATTACTGATTGATTTTCTTTTATAGGAATATATGTGACAGATATACAAGTGATTAAAAAAACTTACTTTTTTTACATGTAGCCACATCAGCATGCATAAAAACTGTATGATCTTTAAATTCTCAAGCAGTACACACAATTTATTCTACGAAGGATCAACAGACTACCTTATAATTATTTATACTCGAGTATTGAGAAATTAAGAAATACATGTGATGAACCTTAGTAGGTTACATTAGATAATGAATTGTTTCTAGTACATTTCTGTTGATTTGAATAAGGATGGCATGATTAAAGAAACACATCAAAGCAAAGCCAATAAAAAGCTTGATGCAGATGGTTGACAAATTACATGGAACACTTGAATAAATGCGTGCTGTTGTTTCCAGACAGGTGTCATGCATGATTCATTTAAGCAGGTAAAATGCACAGTGGCATGAAAAAAAAAAATGTACAGGTCCATCGAAACTTGGACTTTGAAAGAGGTTCTTCATATCGACATAATCATGCTCTCAGCAGGAGCAGTCTGTTTCTTACTTTATGAGGAATATTATAGTGATGCGGGTATGATCGTATGAGATATTCTTTACCATATTCTTGACTTGGTGCATATGTACATATGGCAAGTCCATTTATGTTCGAACTGATTTTCCCCATAAGAATGAATGTAAAAGTGATTTAATCCGTTCCGAGATCTTATTCGATTGCTTATTTCTGCACTTAAAAAGTATTTGTAGCCTATTTTAACAAACAAATACACAGCAAATTACCATAATGTAAACATAATTTAACACTTACTCATGTGGTAGTGGTTGATTGCGAGTGTGAGACGCGCACCACGCTCATAACCTCCATAACCTTCCATGGTAATTCTATTTACTTTCGGTTTCACAGCACCATTACTGATTTTCTTGGGAGACATTTTTCAAGATTTCTAGTGAAATAAAAATATAAAACTAAAAAATAGTTATGTTTTTGCTGCACTGAACAACGAGAGCGACCGAGTGATACGTCATCAACTAAGCGACTGATGCGACCCTCCGCCAAAAACGGGGAACCAGCCTTGTGGGTTTGCTCGTGCCTTCGAAATTTGCTCGTGAAACGGTAAAATTTTGCGAGCAAGGTCGCTCGTATCTCCGTTTGCTCGTACTATAGGCAGTGTTCCCATACACAAAGGGCCATTAAAGAGGTTAATGAACATAATACATATAATGTAAATAAAACACTGTGTCCATTAGAGTTCATGGACCTCAACCCAAATACACTTGGTGATTTTAGACTGACATGTTAGATAGTTTTGTCTAAAATTCTCATTAAAAGTGTGAATATCTTTCAGAGGAATGTCGTTTCATTCACTTCCAGAGTCTTCTGGAATGTTGCTCAGTTTGCACTTGAAACTTTATTTGTTTTATTTTTATTTTTTAGAAATTGTTGGACTAAATTTATCAATCCCCTGCTATGCAGGGACAAATATTGCAGGGAGAAATTTGTGTTTAATGTTTAAATGATTTTTAATTTTTTTTTTTGTGAAACTTTTACTGTGTGTGTGTGTGTGTGTGTGTGTGTGTGTGTGTGTGTGTGTGTGTGTGTGTGTGTGTGTGTGTGTGTGTGTGTGTGTGCGCGTGGGATGCTACCCGAATGGCCTCTGCAGGGTGTGTTGGTGTGTTGTGTGCTTTCCTGTCTGAAGAAGAGCTGAGGACTGTTCTGTCACAGCATGTCCTCGGTAAGCTCAAACACAGATTAAGTTTTGTATAACGCCTTTTTTGTATAAGCCTAAGAAGTAAAAAAAAAAAATATTTTTTGTTTGTACTTTCTTTTTAACCCATGCCCCCATTGAATTCCGTTGAGCCCCACTGTTTGTAACCAAATGCACTCAGGAAAGCACTCTTATGTTATATTGTTAGGTCACATGGTCTTGATTCAGTGATGGTCAGCATCTTTTGTATTCTTTTTCAGTTAACACAAAATTAGGCTAAAATGAAGCATCGCATTAGTGCACTCTGTATGTAAGCATTTCTACTGACTAATGTGAAATCTCTCATAGCTGATATGTCAGGAGTGGACTGGATGGTCCGCCATGGCCGCTCCATGGCTCTTGCTATAGCTGTGAAATCTGCACCTGAGCAGCTGTGTGCTCCAGAGTACAGCTCCACCGTACTGGAAGCTGTGTTATCTAGCGCCACTGCAGACAGAGTAATGTCCTCCTGCTAATTATTTTCTGCATTGTGCATTTTTCTTTGTGTATTTTGTGTACTATTGAAATGATTTTGCACATATATGATCCGGATAAGAATATCTTACAATAGATTCACTGTACAGCCACTAGCTATTTTATTTCCATTATTAAAAACTTGTACCAAATTATATTTAGGTGATGATTATTCAGTAGTACATTGTAGTTCAGTGGTATTCAGTAGTTTACAAAGCAGAGATGCATTTTTCTAACCTTGTTGTTATAAACTATTTCATTCAATTGTTCAATGCTAATCGTTCCAGTTTATCTCCTATTTTTATTTTAACTCCTAAGTTGTTATTCATTATTATTGCTGCCATCTACACACTCATGTATTTGACAGTGAAATGTTACCTTACACATTTTGCACATTTGTCTGACCATTTTTCTTCTTGTGTGTGGTGGTGGTTCTGTAGATTCCCATAGCTTGCAGTGGGATTAGAGCAATGGGTTACCTCATGAGACACCAACTCAGATCAGCTGGAGATGCTGCTGTTTCACCTCGTATTATCACTCAGTTGGTCAAGGTTAGTGCTACAGTCTGCAATGGTAATAAAGCAACAGTAAACTGAAAGCCCTATATTTGTTATGCATAGTTTTTGCAATATTGTTGCTTTTATTTGTGATAATTAAAATGATTTAATTTAGATGAATTAGTGTCTAGTCTTCTCATCAAAGTGCTTCTTTAAAAGGAAAAATATGTAAACCATTCTGCTTTGCTTTGTATAGAACAGGGGTCACCAACCTTTTTGACACCGAGAGCTACTTCTTGGGTACTGACTAATGTAAAGGGCTACCAGTTTGATACACAATTCTGAAATAACAAATTTGCTCAATTTAAGTTTAATTATATGTAATTATTAATAATTAATGATATTCATCTATATCAGGGTGTCAAACTCAATTGCACAGGGGACAAAACTCAAAGCACACTTTAGGTCGCAGGCCTAAATAACTTTTAATATTTTGGTCTCCATAAAAATATCTCCTGTCAAACACCAGATGTCTCACAGCTTAATCATGCAGCTCTTCAGAAACTCTTCCTCTGTAAATAACCGGCTCTGTTTTCACACCAGCTTCACTTTGTGATTTTGTTCTGGTAAAAAACATCTGCTGAAATGTCAGATTCTTCTTTAACACTTCTACTTTCTGTATCTTCTGCTCTGCATTCAGGTTTTTCAGCTTGTCCTGATGTTTTGTCTCGTAGTGCCGTCTTAAATTCAATTCCTTAATTACAGCCACATTCGCTCCACAAATAAGACACGCGTGTTTACTGGCAGTGTCAGTAAACATATACTCAGAATCCCATTGGTTTTGAAAGGCTCTGTTTTCAGAATCCACTTTTCTCTTCGCCACTGTGAGGCGCTGTTTCACAATAACTGTACAATAGGGTTAAATAGATCAACAGAAGCTCGACTTGATTGACGCTGGAATGTTCCGAGGTAGTCTAGCATTCGGTAAGGCAGCTGAAGTGCTGCATTATGGGATCTGTAGTTTGTGTTATCAGCGCTTCATATTGCCGCAACAATAATAATGAAGGAAATGGGGGTAACAATTTTATTTTGTACCATTAGGAAAAATGGAGGGTAACAATTTTTTGTACCATTAGGAAAAAGAAATCTTGCATGATTCATTATAAATCAAGTAAATTCTTACTGCTAATCTCTCTGCTATACTATACTCCCCTAGAGTCTGCAGAATCAGTCAAGTGATATTCGTCTGGTGACTGAGCGAGTGCTGTGGTGGGTGTGGAAGGAATCAGACACCCCAGTGCTAGAGTCCAGTCAGATTAAACCAATCATCAAAGCCCTGCTGGACAACACCAAAGACAAGAACACCAGTGTTCGTGCTCAGAGCGAACACACCATTGTCAACCTGCTACAACTCCGCCAAGGAGATACCATCATGCAGGTACATTCCTTAAACACATAGTGACTATAGTAAAGTTTTAATCCATTTAAATATAATGCTTTTTGAATTTAAGTATTGCTTAGATGCAAATCTCATGCAAAATGCAATAAGATGAAAGTCAAACTGATCAGATTTTCAAATGACAATATTCTATCATTATTTCAGTCCCCTCAAGTCTACAAAAAAACTATTTCAAAATACAATCACAAAATAACTCACTAGCTACACTAATATTAAAATGTGAGTGTTTGTTGTGGCTGCTCATCATAACAATTCTGTAGCCCTTTCACCTGCTGAAATTAGTGTTTCTTCTGTCATGTGCATTATAGTATTCCCCTCTGATGGTGTATTACAATAAAAAAAGATTATGACCTGGTTTTACTTAAGTAATTAGAAGCCTTCCATCAGATAAATACTGCAGTAATTAATAGGTTTCAGCTGCAACAAGTTATTTAACCCAAAGAATAAAATTAATAGCTTCTCACTTTTTTAGGAAAAAGATTTAACCATAGGAGATTAGAAGGCTAAAATCTCTCAAATTGGGTTAAGAACTGTTCAACACATTATTAAAACCTGGAAGGATAGTGGTGAACCTTCATCTTCGAGGAGAAAAATGATTGAAAGATTAGCGTGATCTGCATGAATCCAATAAATAAACAAGGCCAGGGTCGTTTCTAGCCTTTTTTGGCACCCTAGGTGAAAGTTCTATGGCCCTCCCCAAATGGCTCCGCCCTCCTACCACAATGCTTCACCCCCATACCATACAAATCATTTACAACCTTTCATAAAAAGGTTAAACACGTTTAATAATCATTGCAAAATTGCCTCAGTTCAAGTATGTAAACATATGCTGTATATTAACAGGCAAATCATTTAAATGGGTGGGTGCGCTGGCGGTGGCAGAGAGCGCTTTCTGGCGCCAGCTGATTGTACCCTAGGATACTACCTAGATTTTCTATTCCTTGAAACAGTGCTAAACATGTCTATGTGTAACAGGAAGACAACTCAAGGAATGGTGCTAAAAAGCTATGCAGCCTTAAGACAGCTTTTTTTTCAGTGAGGCTAATCAGAAAAAAGGGCTTAAATTTGCTAGGGACCAACAAGATTTTGGAGCAATAGAAAATTATGTGGTCACCAGGGTAAAAGAGAGGCAGATACACCCATAATGCCTAGTGCCTACCATACAAGCGTGTGGGGGAAGTGTCATGATCTGGGATTGCTTCAGTTGTTCAGATCTAGTTCAGTCAGGTCTAAGTTCAGCGATTTTATGTGCCTACAAAATTGAATATAATGAATGACCAGGTTTTTCCATGAATGGATTTTCTTCCTGATTCCTTGGATATATTCCAATGTGGCAATGCCAGGATTCTTTGGGCTCAAGTTGTGGGCCAGGTGTTATCCCCATTGAGAATCTTTGTGCTGTAGAAAAGTTTACATAGCAGTCACACTTTCATAAACACCAGATCAAGGCACCATTAAAGTACTATTTATTTTATCAAGCACCTACCAAATTCGCACCCCATCATCTATATCGGCAGAAAAGACCTCTTACAGTTCCAAATGTTTCATTTACACTTAAAAAAAAATTATAAGTAATGATGTTTTGAATGTGTAGGTTTCATAAATATAGAATGTTTTCAGCAGTCTTGATCAAAATAACTGAATTAAATACATTGCATTTAATTTTCATAGTAATATTTAAATAAAGTATGCAAAATGCTTATACATACGTTTTCCTCCTGTAGAAAACAGAAAATGCTTTAAATAAAATGCTTAGTGTGACTATAATGCATTAAAGGCAGTGATATTACAAATTCAGTACACAATATACACACACACAGAATATGAGCTCAATGTGCATTGCGTTCATATTTTGGGCTCTTATGCTTGACTGTATTTAATATGCTTTATTAATACGGTGTTAATACGGCGTCTTATACTTCTTAATAAAAGTATGTTCCTTTCGGACACAACAAGATTCACAGCTCAAATGTCCAACCCCTGGCCAGTAAAATATCAAGGTGAAGTACCGCGACAGAAAAAAAACTTGAACACTGCTAGCAATGCAAAGTTTAAAAATCAAAAAACAAATATTCTAGTAGTGAGGGCATTACAATGCATCCAGACAGACTCCTAAAGATCATTTACTAACAAGATTAAAGCACCATTCTATTAAACAAAATGTATTTTAAATTAAATTCTAGCACTTATAAGGACCTTTGTTTGTTTTCAAGTACTTTCCAGGCCTTGAATCCACGTGTCTGAAATTCAAGTACTTTTAAGAAGCATGGGAACCCTATCTGACTCTCCTATCATCAATTAAATATCTTTGAGAGAAATGAATGCAGTTCTGGACAGAAATATATGTAACACTGCATAAGCTTATCAAAACAGTTCTATACAAATCAGGCCATTATCAAAGCAAAAGGCAATCCACCTTTTTTTTCTTTCTTTTTTTATTTTGATTACATTTTTTTCCCTCCATTTGGTATTAGTTTGCAGTTGATGTAATTCATTACCATGATTTATAATAGTAGTTTTATTAACAGTTTTCAAAATGTTGCTTATGCTTAGAGTCAGTAAAGTGTATAATTGTTCATGTGTGTGCATGATTATTTCAGAGCATCAGTGCCATCTTAGACTCCGCCAGTAATGAGCTGTTGTCTGAGTGTTTTCGCCGATCGCTGAAGAAGATCTCAGGTCTGCCTGACTCCAATGAAGAAATTGATGAGACCATCCTCACATGATATGCCCAAATCAGCCCATCAAGATTGCCCATTAATCCATTATGATTTATTAGAGAATATTGTTAGCTTCAAAGATGAAATTACAAAAAGTGTATGAAAAATGGATTTCTGAAAAAAGAATTCAACCTGCTCCAGATTGGTTTCTAATTTATGCAGTTCTATTCCAATGTTAATGTACTGCTTATGCCAAGTTTTGATTTTTATTTGATGAGCAATTGGATGAACCAGTATTCATTTTATCCTCTATGTCCAGTATTCTGTTTCCCACTGAGTGTGTATTCTGAGAACGGGGCAAATTAAAGGATGAAACACTGATTATATTATTTTTTTTTTATCAGTGATGTATCCTTTGATAATAGTTATATAAATAAAAGAGGATCCCCCCCTTAATAATGTAGCCTTTTTGACTAACAACAAACATAAAGTATATTCTTGTTGCAGGCTTCCAAAAAAGAAATGTCTCTTCTATCACTGGGTGACTTAAAGGTCCCATCCTGATGAGGTCACAAATGATGCAGATAATTCATATAATAGATAATTCCATAATCTCTATTAAAATTCTTGAAATAATATACACATTATTCTAGAAGAAGAAATCATATTTTGAAGTAGAGTTGGAAGTCTAATAACAATAGCACAGAAGTGCCATTTAAAATACACTGTATATACAACAAATACATAAGCATTCATTAAGTTTAAGGGTTTTTTTATTGCCAGATGCACAGTTACATGTACATTGGAATTATCCGTTTTTCAGAGTGGGCTTTGATCAACCGGTTTACACTATTTTCACGAAATAAAATACACATTTATATGTATGTAACCCTGTTCATCCGGGTGCTCCCCCAAATGTGTCTACAAGACTGTTGTCAAGCAGAGCAGCTTTCTTTTATTAGGCTCCTTTTCCAACTGGGCCATTCTTACAGTAGAACCAGCACTGCAACACCTACAAAGGAAAGAAAAAATTAGTTCATTCAGATTAACTTCAAAATTTCAATATATTAAACAGAGTAGAACAGGAAGTAATGTGGGTTATCGTTCACAAACTCACTGAAACACAGAAAAAAAAATTGCAGCATATTACAGACAAAGATAAGTGTGATGTATCCAAAATAGAAACAAAATACACAAATAAACCACTAACACATGGTGCTACATAAAATCTGCTAACATAAAACATGCATTTGTTATTAAACCCTTTTAACAGCAATATATATATTTGTGTTAATAGAAGTGTATCTGCGAGAGTGAAAGGGAAAGTTTAAAGGACAGTGGTGAGACCTGCGATGTTGTATGGATTAGAGACAGTGGCATTGAGTAAAAGACAGGAGGTGGAGCTGGAGGTAGCAGAGCTGAAAATGTTAAGGTTTTGTTGGGAGTGACGAGGATGGACAGGATTAGAAACAAGTTTATTAGAGGGACAGTGCATGTAGGACGTTTTGGAGACAAGGCGAGATTGAGATGGTTTGGACATGTGCAGAGGAGGGACATGGAGTATATCTGTATGAGAATGATGAGGATGGAGCCACTAGGAAGAAGGAAAAGAGGAAGACCAAGGAGGAGGATTATGGATGTGGTGAAGGAAGACATGCAGGTAGTTCGGTTGAAAGAGGCAGATGTAGAGGACAGGGGGGTATGGAGACGGATGATCGGCTGTGGCGACCCCTAATGGGAAAAGCCGAAAGAAGAAGAAGAGCAATATATTTATTTTAATAACATGGGTGGCTAATATAATTAGGTACATTAAAAAGATACTTTCAAAAATAGTGATAACCCTCCTCGCTTTTTCATAAAGGAAATAGAGCTGAGGGGAAAACAGCTTCACCCTTGCAATATATATATATATATTTATGAAAAGTAGTGTAGGGTAAATAAGTAGTTGAGGTGCTCAAGTTACGGCTTTGCGTGCCGGTAGGATAACAGCCGCTGCCTAAAAATGGTGGAGAGTAACATGGTCACCGGCAGCAGGAAAAGAAAAGACACTGGTGTCACGGATAAAGGTGAGAAACCATCACGGTAAGCAAAAACTGTATAATCCTCATCATGTGAAAATGGTTTAGTTTAATGAAGTGCTATTGTGTATAGTGTATCTTTGGGCAGAGGTGGGAAGTAAAGGAGTACAAATACTTCGTTACTGTACTTAAGGAGATTTTTCTGGTATCAGTACTTTACTCCACTATTTTATTTTTAACTTTTTACTTTTACTAATTACATTTTTACACAAATATCTGTACCTTTTACTTCTTACATTTTCAAAACCGGCTCGTTACTTTAGTTTTAATCCATTGATTTGGTGAAATATATATTTTTTATTTTCACTGCGCGCCGATTTCAGCCGAACAACCGATTTCCTGTTACTGCGCATCTTTTTCAAATGTATAAAGTCCTGACTCTCACTCTTTACGAAGATAAGAAGCAGAAGGCAGTAAGAAGTTTGGGGTTAATGTGGATGAGACAGAGGGAGTCAGTGATGTAAACATGACTGAGAACAGACACATTCATGATCATCATCATCTTTTCTCTGCTTGTGTTCTATATGTGATATGTGGATCTTCAGCCTGGATACATTCATTAGGTGACAACATTTTTAATTTGTTTTTTATTAAAAAAAAAAAAAATTATATATATATATATATATATATATATATATATATATATATATATATATTGGTCAAAATTAATATTATTGTAAACGGCACTAAATGTTATTTCTGTTTTTACCATAAAAAAAAATTTAAATACATAAATAAATAACTAAATATAAAAGAGGCGAAATTAAAACCTCCAGCAAAACATACACTTATTCGCGACGTCCCTTCTTTACTTAGATATAAAATAAATAAATAAACTCCACCGAAAAATATTTTTAATCAGTAAACCTTTGTTTTATTTCTGCGCCAAGTCTCAAATCAAACACCAAATCCGCCATGTTTTACACAATTTACCCTCTGGGTGGCGTTTTGTGGGTTCTTTTTCTAACTTCGCTCGGTGTTTCACTATGGGAATCGCTTTGGGCGTGACCAACTACGGAAGCTCTAATGACACCACGTCTGTCTTGACAGACAGGTCGACCTGAGATCAGGCTCCGCCCCACCTTTATCCCTCAGGTTGACCCCTTCTAACATCATTCGCGCTTTCTTCCCGTGAGGGACTACACTTAGCTCTCTCAGCACTTCCAGTTCTCGGCTGGTTTCGCTTAACTGTTCATCGTGCGGGCCGTCATTGGATTCCGCCACCGAGCGAGGTCAGTCGTGCGGAATCGTGCTGGCGACATCACGGAATAGCGTCCGCGTCGAGGCGAGCTATTCCTATTCCAACCTGCTGTGTATTAAGTTACACGGTAGGGACGTAGTAGCGTCAAGCTATTGCAGGCTTAGCGCGTCAAGGCGAAGCCTTCAGAGGGCTAACTACCCTGCGAACATCGGCGGACTAACGTGTTGTGACGAGTCTAATATTAACCCCGTACTCAGCCATGTCTACGATCATCCCCCCCACCAAAGGGAATGAGTCGAAGATCAGGAGGTTGTATCCGCCCGTGTCCATCATCATGTGGGCGACCATCTCGGGCAGGGACCCTCACCCGATGTGCATCACGTGAATGGGCCCGAAGCACGCTCAAACGTCGCTCGCGGACCCTCAAGCATGCGCTCACTGCGCGTCACTGCCGGTGAAACATCTGGAGAGACGGCTGAGAGTAGCGGTGGCTAACTAACAGGACCCGTGCCTGTCCGGCGCCTACAGGTCTACAGTCGTCGAACATCAGCCGCGAGCTTCCACGAGCTGGGCGGACCTGATGGAGGCGAATCGCGGTCATGCCGCCTCTGTTTGATAACCTCCTCGCGGAGGATGAGGAGCGACCGTGCGACGAGGACGCAGACGCGAACTCAGACCTCCTCGACTTGGATATGGAGGGCGAGGATGAGGGCGACAGTGGTCCCTTCCGGCCCAACAGTCGAGACCCCAGGCGCGGGCGATGCAACCTCACAGGCGAAGGTAACCTGCACGAGGTATGCAAACGAGCCGCGCGGCTAGGACTAGCTTGGCCCGCGGCCCAGGACGCGGAGGGAGCTGTTAGAGACCTTTACGACGGGAAAAGGCTGCCGCCTGCTCAACCCGCCGCTAGACAGCTCCTGCCCGCCGTGCCAGCTTGCATGAAGGAAATGTCTCGCTACTGGTCTAGCCCTTCAAAAGCAAGCTTCCCGCAAAAGGGTGCTCAAGCTGGAGATTCAAGGGATGGAGGAGCTGGGGTTGGCGGACCCCCAGCCGTGGAGCCTTCAGTGGCTTATCACCTCCATCCGAATCGGCGTTCCATATCTGCCTCCTCTCAAATTGCGCTGCCTGGGAAAATCGAGATTGACGGCGTCCATCCATCAGAGGGTGTACAAACACGCAGCGCAGTCAGTGTGCTCGTTAAGCGGTGACTTTGCTGTCCGCGTACCAGGCGGAGATTTTAGAGGAGATGGGACGACAGCTCGACACGGGAGTACCGAACCCGGTACTTTGGGGCGAGATCTGTGTGGTGAGCGACCTAATTCTCCGCTCTTCACGAGGCGCAGTTCAGGGCTGCGGCGCGTGATGGGTTTAACTGTGTCAGGTGAGAGAGCGTTGTGGCTCAACCTGTCAGGCTTGGGTGACACACAAGCGGGCGTCATGGATGCTGCCTACGACCCGCTAAAGGTCTGTTCGGTCCTGCTCTAGAGAAGATGAGAGAAACCAGCACTCTCAGGAAACAGGAGGACAAAGCATTCAACCTCTGTTTGCCTCGTAAGCTGTCTCAGAGCACGCCCCTCAGCCAGCGCGCGGGGTTTTGCCGCAGCCGCGGCTGCGAGGGGAAGACCGATAAACGCTAGGAGCTCAAGATCGACTCTCGGCGGACAGCAAGCTGGTCAACGTCCGAGATCGGATGGATCGGGACCGTGGGAAAGCATTCATTTGCGGCGCGGCGGCTAAAACCGTCCGCCCCACCCGAGGCGGAAGAAGAAGCGTGCGACCTGACACGCGAATGTTCTCTATCCTCCTTTCTCCGCTGGCGAAGAAAGGAGAAGGAACACAGCCGGTTCTAAGTTCCGTAAGGGCTTCCTCTCTAGTTTTCCTCGAGTTCGAGGCTTAAGGGAAAATGTTCAGTGTCACCAAGCACTCCCGACATTTGTTCTCTCGCACGTCAGTTCAGACGATTGCGCAATAAAGATTACATCATCGCATCCAAGCCACGGGCTGAGGCGATGTGTTCGACAATACAAAACACAATAAATGTGGCACTTTCGCATCCAGGCGATCAGCCGAGGGCGATAGTGTGCGAAAATCCCGAGTTTCCGGCGTGCACCCCCCCCAGTTTTACCACTGGAGGCGCGCTCGCTCTGTCAGCGAAGCCCTGCGCGGCGATGGTTGTGGCGTCATCAATGCGCGACCAGAGTTGTGTCGCGCAGGTTCCCTTTCTGCGCACCTCGTCAATTGGCGCACATGCGCGGTTCCTTCGTGGGTTTTAAACACGGTTTCACGGGGATACAGGCTTCAATTGCAATGAAACCACCCAGATTCAACGGTGTGTTGATCTCGGTGGCGAAGAGTCGGCTCGCGTCCTAGCGACCGAGATCGACTCTCTTTGAGCAAAGGGCAATCAGAGTTGTTCCGGAGGCGGAAAGCCGTCAGGGTTTTACTCGGTACTTTGTGATCCCGAAGAGAGGGCGCATCTCTCCGTCCGATCTTGGATTTGCGTGTGTTAAACAAACACCTGAGAAAATATTCATTCAGAATGTTGACACACAAAGCACTCTGTCGGTCGATCCGTCCAAGCGATTGGTTTGTGACGATCGATCTGTCAGACGCCAGATTTTCACATAGACGTTTACCCGTCACACAGAAAATATTTGAGGTTTGCGCACAGAAGCACTTCCTACGAGTTTCAAACCATTCCGTAAGAACTGTCTCTCGCTCCGAGAACTTTCAGCAAGTGTGTGGAGGCGGCTCTTTTGCCGTTGAGAAACAGCGGGATTCGGATTTTGTCTTATATAGACGATTATCTGATATGCTCCTCGTCAAGAGAGCAAGCGGTCAGAGATGCAGAGAGCGTAGTCACTCATCTCTGCAGCTTGGGTTTCAAAATAATCAGAGAAAAGAGCCGCTTGTGTCCCGCGCAGTGCGCGGAATATCTGGGACTCGGTATAAATTCCCTCTCTTATCGAGTCACGCTGACAGAGAGAAGAATCGCATCTCTCATTCAGTGTCGCTCCCGTTTTCAGGCTGGGTCTATGGTCCCGTTCCGAGTGTGCCTACAAATGCTGGGTTTAATGGCCTCAGTGATTTCTGTGGTGCGTCTGGGACCTCATGATGAGAGATTTTCAGAGATGGGTCGCGCGGTTGCGCTTATGTCCCCG
Source organism: Silurus meridionalis (assembly GCF_014805685.1). Classification (NCBI taxonomy): domain Eukaryota; kingdom Metazoa; phylum Chordata; class Actinopteri; order Siluriformes; family Siluridae; genus Silurus; species Silurus meridionalis. Next base: position 12,732,208 of record NC_060900.1, read on the forward strand.
ACGTCATCTCAATCGGCCGATCAAAATAGCACATTCGTGCGTCTTAGCGCTCCGCCAATGGGGATGCCCCGCGACTCTTCGGTCGGGGATTCCCTTGGGGGCGGTGTTGTCGCGAGTTACTATGACGACGGACGCGTCTTTGAAGGGCTGGGGTGCGACCCTTATGGGCAGAGCTGTGAACGGCGTGTGGCCACCACAGCTGATCCCGAGACATATAAACTACTTGGAGTTGTTGGCAGTGTTTCTGGCACTGAAACACTTTCTGCCTTTCATAAAGGACCGACATGTGTTGGTGAAAACAGACAATTCCACAGTGGTCGCGTACATCAACCGGCAGGGAGGTGTGCGCTCCCTCCAGCTGCATCAGTTGGCGAGGAAACTGATAATGTGGTGCGACACAAGGTTTTTGTCCATCAGGGCGACTCATGTTCCAGGCGTATGGAACAGGGGTGCAGATCTATTGTCCAGGGGAAACCCTCTGTACGGGGAATGGAAACTGCACGCTCAGGTGGTGGAGCAGATATGGCAGAGATATGGCCGGGCCGCCGTAGATCTCTACGCCTCGCGAGAAAACGCTCAGTGTCCTCTGTTCTTTTCTCTAAGGGACGAAGATGCACCGTTGGGTGTGGATGCGTTAGCCCACCCGTGGCCAAACGTTCTTCTCTACGCGTTCCCTCCACTGAGCTTGATTTCCCCCACCCTGGCCAGGGTCAGAGAACTCAGCTTGTCACTGATTCTGATAGCTCCACGTTGGGCTTCCGGGCACTGGATCGCAGAAATAGTTCAGCTACTGTCGGATCAGCCTTGGCCACTCCCTCCACGGAGGGACCTTCTGTCCCAGGCGGGCGGGGAGATTTATCATCCGCACCCGGACAGAATTGCTCTCTGGGCCTGGCCCGTGAGAGGTGGAACTTGAGTGTGGCTGGTTTGCCCCAATCGGTTATACACACTATCCAGAGTGCCAGGGCCTCGTCTACTCGCACGCTTTATGACAATAAATGGCGAGTTTTTGAGGAGTGGTGTGGCCGCGGTCACATTGTCTCTTTCCAGTGTTCTGTGGGAGACATTTTGTGTTTTCTCCAGGATTTGCTGGATAAAGGGAAAGCTTTTTCTACTTTGAAAGTGTATCTGGCGGCTATTTCTGCATGTCACGTCGGGTTTAATAACGAACCTGCGGGTCGGCACCCTTTGATTAGCCGGTTTATGAAAGGTGCACGCCGTATAAGGCCGGTGTCTCGGCGGTTAGTGCCTCAGTGGGACCTGTCCTTGGTTTTGGAAGCCCTTTCTCATCACCCCTTCCAGCCGGTGGATGGCGTAGGGCTGAAATTTCTTTCTCTTAAGACGGTGCTGCTTGTGGCTCTAGTGACTGCTAAGCGTGTGAGCGAGCTGCAAGCCCTGTCTGTCAGTCCGTCCTGTCTACAGTTCGCCCCTGGGCTCACGAAGGTTTCCTTCGCCTAACCCGGCGTTCGTGCCTAAGGTGGTGGATTCTTCTTATAGATGTCCCGTTACGGAACTTTCGGCTTTTCACCCACCTCAGGAGGAGGATGGCTTGAGTTCCTTGTGTGGAGGCTATATCTATAGCGTATGAATGCTGTGGTTCTCAGGCTCCCACGGGTCTGAGGGCCCACTCTACTAGAGGATGGCGACATCATGGGCCCTGCTTAAGGGTGTCTCTGTTCAGGATATTTGTGCGGCAGCTGGCTGGGCCACGCCGCACACCTTTGTGCGGTTTTATAGACTAGATGTGTCTGAGTCATCCTTGGCACATGCAGTGCTGAGTGCCAGGCGTTCTGAGCCTATGTGATTGACCTGTGCAATCCGGGAGCAGTCTATATCTCCCATAGTGAAACACCGAGCGAAGTTAGAAAAAGAACGATGGGTTACTTAACGTAATCCCGGGTTCTTTGATAACAGAGTGAGGTGTTTCACCAGCACTTCCCTCCTTGCACGGGGACGGGAAGAAATCTCGCTGCAATGATGTTAGAAGGGGTCGACCTGAGGGATAAAGGTGGGGCGGAGCCTGATCTCTGTCTGTCAAGACAGACGTGGTGTCATTAGAGCTTCTTGACTTGAAGCGGTGCAGTTTCTCTGGTATCACCTCATTAGCTGTCCGTGTAGAAACATAGCAAAGGCTCTTAATGATGTCCACACGTCTCTGCACTGTTATAGCCTTTATATTTAATCACTGTACATATGCTTACATATATATCACATGCTGTACATATGCTACATATTTATCTGCACTATTTGCACGATTTCTACTTTTTGCACTTCTGGTAGATGCCAAACTGCATTTCGTTGCTGTGTACCTGTACTATGCAATAACAATAAAGATCGATCGATCGATCGATCTATCTGTCAAATATTAATATGATGTGAGGTCCAGTTAACAGCTAAAACAGGTAGAAGTAATAACTACTTTTTACTTAAGTACATGTCAGAGCCAAGAGAAGAGTATCTGTACTTCTACTTAAGTAATGGATGTGTGTACTTTTGCCACCTCTGTTTTCGGGACAGTCGCACTGGATCTGTTCTGTAGTGACTCGCGAGCATCAGGTTGCGCAATCAGCTCGCTCGCGACATAGTGTTGGATTCAATTAAACCGGTGCGAACAAACACTAAATCTAAAGGCAGCAAATAACTGCAGCAGTAAACGATTACATTAGTCACTGGTATGTATATTTATTACTTTTTTTTTAAACAAGTCTGTTAGCTTGCGTTTCTCTGTTCCATTCTCTTTATAGCATTTGTTTACTACAACAGTAACTTATATGCTTTCAAATGTGATTTACTGCGGCTTTACTGCGTTTAAATGCTTGTTTTCCCAAATTCATTAAATTTTTACCTTTATAAATCAATTATTATACAAAATTATTAAGCACGGTTGTCAATTTGCCATTTGCAATTGTTATTATTATTAAAAACAATAAAATTTTGATTTACACACTTTACACCTTGCACACTCAAATGTTTTTTGTTTTGTTTTAGTTTTCAATCCAGCATGAGTGAATTTGTTCAAGGAGAAATCCCCCATGCACTGCTCAACAAGCAGCCACTATAGGATTTAAAATGTCAAAATTAAAGATAGTTAAACACAATATCTGGCCTTTGCATTTTTTTTTAAATTACACTTTTATACACGAATACCCTGAAATAGGGTTTGATATAGTTATAAGCAAAGCAGCTTATTTTATTTTATTTCTTTAATTAAATTAATCGATTAATCGAGAAAAATTAAGATTAATCAATTAGCAAAATAATAATAGTTAGTTGCAGCCCTAAAAAATAAGTAATATTGCACATGTTGGACGAGAGATGTCAGATCGTAATGCTTAACACACTTGTGGTTGATAACACTGTTGTACATGATTGCACACAAACAGTCGCAAAACCATTACATTCCATTACACATGGCATTATTTATGTTATTGATAAAATCTCTGCTAAGTGAATGATATAAAAAAATACGCTTTCCTTAATCCGTTATAGTTTCTGCAGGTTCACCAAGTCAGATTTAAGACTTTTTAAGACCATTAAGATTGAAATTTAATACCTATATCACGATATCAAAAACACCCACAAATACGCTGTTAGCAACTGGTCCTAACTGAGCCCTAAAAAAAGTTCAAAATTAGTCAAAATTCAAAAATTGCATTTTGACCATAGCTGAAAAGTAAAATATGTCTGTCTGTGATGCAATCCAAGAAAGATTCACACCAATAACAGAACGCTCATAGAAAAATAACAAAAAAGTTGTGCTGTAGAAGCATTTCAATAAGCATTAGACGTAGTTTTACTCTTTTCTTCTTCTTAGGGGTCACCACAGTGGATCATCCATCTTCATACTACTCTGTCCTGTACATCTGCCTCTTTTACACCAACTACCTGCATGTCTTCCCTCACCACATCCATAAAACTCCTCCTTGGCCTTCCTCCTTTCCTCTTTCCTGGCAGCTCCATACTTAGTATTCTTCTACCAATATACCCCATGTCCCTCCTCTGCACATGTCCAAACCATCCCAATCGCACCTCCCTCACTAAAATGTCCTACATGTGCTGTCCCTCTAATAAACTTATTTTAAATCCTGTCCATCATCTTCACTCCCAATGAAAATTTCAGCATCTTCAACTCTTCCACCTTCAGCTCCACCTCCTGTCTTTTAGTCAACACCACTGTCTCTAAACCATACAACATCGCAGGTCTCACCACATTCCTATAAACTTTCCCTTTCACTTTTGCAGATACTCTTCTATCACAAATCACTCCTACCACTCTTCTCCACTGACTCCACCCTGCCTGCACTCTGAAGATTGTTATCCCTGTGACTGTGCGTGCAGCCTTCGACTGCCTTCTGTTGGTGTGTTACAAGCTAGTCTATAAACTTTTTGATAACACCTTGTAAAAAAAGATTATCTCCCTGTCTCAGGGTTGTGGTGGCCATAAGTCTCACCTGACCAAACGCTGGTCTTCAGAGTTGGTACCAGACAGAGAGTAGGAGACACAGGACTCATCATGGGGTGTTGTAGGAGATGAGCTGGGCAGGAACACTGCAGTCCACAGCATCAAGTTATGCACATGGCACACAGGGTGTAAAACCTGAAGAAACCCAACAGCAAAAAGAGAAATGGGCTAATAAATTGTGTTGGTTAGGGTTTTTTTGGTTTAAAAAAAAAAAAGAAGGTAGATGGAAGAAGCAGATGGAAGAACTGAAGTGAATCATTCATATCATTCATAATCATACCACACAAACACTAAATGAATAACAAACTTTCACTATGTAAGTAATCTGACGTTTTCTTCTCAAATCTGAACACTGAAAAAAAGCTATTCGCATAAGAACAGAAAGGCCTAAAAATAGAAATGGACAGTGCCACTATCTATGGAGTGCGATGTGGTCACGATCCACAGCAGTTACCACTAATGAAGCAGCCTTCAACAGAAGAGACAAATGTTGCAGCCACTTTGTGCTTTCCAGAGCAAATAACCAGCTAAATAATACATAATAATACATACAATTGATATGCCAAAAGTATGTGGACACCAGGCTGTGGGGTTTCCGTAAACATCAGACAAAAAACATGTAATGGAACAGTCCTGGCACAAACCTGTTCCACAGAAGTAGAAGTAAGCAGGTGCTTTGAAGTATTTATAATATAGCAAGGGGCCCAGTTCCTGCTGATGAGAAGCATCCTCAAGGCACAATGCTGCCATATTTCTTTAGAGGAATAGTGTGTCTTAAGCCTTAGGAAGTGTTAATGATTGTGCAACACACACTGCTTTGAGTTGTGCTCTTTCTTGATTCCATCTGACCACAGAATCTTCTCCCTCATCAGTCACCCGCATGCTTTCTGGCAAACTCCAGATATGCTTTCAGGCAGCATTGCATTTATGGACTGTTGGCCTCTCTGTGATTTCTCTCCCAAGCCTCCATCCTGTTAGAGCTCTGAGTTTTGTGGGACAGGCTTTTCTTGGCAGTGCCTGGGTGGTGTAGTGCACCTTCTATTTCTTGATTATTGATCCAACGTTGCTCACTGGGATATCCAATCATTTGAATATTAATTTGTACCTTTACCTAATCCCTGCCTTTGTATTACTTTTCTTTCCTAATTGCATGTAAAAATGTATCAGCAGCTTTAATGATGCATGGTTAGATGTCCATGGTAACACAACGGTGTCCTTATTACGGCATGCACTTTCATCTGTATAACCTAGCAGCATCTACATTGTAAGGAAAACTGATTGCTTGTATTAGTAAGTAAGGGCAAGCTGGAATATGTTTAAAAAATTCATTTTTTTTTTTATTAGTCTATCATCTATCCTCCCAATGGCATTTTCCACTTCAATGCCATTATGGCGGCAGAGGTGGGAAGTAACGATGTACAAATACTAGAAGGCAACAAGAAGTATGGGGTTAACGTGCATGAGACAGAGGGACTCAGCGATGTAAACATGACTGGGAACAGAGACATTCCTGATCAACTGATCATCATCTTTCCTCTGCTTTTGTTCTATATGGTGGATGTTCAGCCTGAATATATTCATTAGGTAACAAAATTTAACATTGAATTTGTATTATATATATATATCAATTGCAAATTTATTTTAACGGCACTAAATTTTATTAACGCATAATTTAATTATTAAATGCACGCATTTCTGTTTGACCATTTTTATACAAAGATATAAAAACATAAATAAATAACTCAATATAAAAGAGGTGTAAGTAAAACCTTCAATTCAAACATTTGTTTTACTGATGCGGCAAGTCTCAAATCAAACACCAAAATCCCCCATGATTCGCACAGTTAACCCCTTTGGGAGGGTCGACGAACACGTTTTGTGGCATTTTTCCTCATAAACAAACTTAAATCTTTTTTGATTGTACAGATAAGAGCAATACATCATTTGAATCTGTAAAGGGTATACTTTTATTTGTATACACTCATAACAACATCAAAAGTCTGTGCTTTTGTAAAATATAGAAAATAGACTGGGGGCGCTCACTGCCTTCACAAATGCATAAATAAAACAACCTGAAACTCAGCGAATACTTGCCTCACAGGCATAATAAATATATGTATAGAAAACTTGAAATGTCTTTTACATAAACCAGTTCACATCAAAAACAAATATTATTTGATTGTGTGAAAGTTATATGAGGGAACAGTTTCTCTGGTATCGCCTCGTTAACCGCCTGTGTTGAAACATAGCTTCCTTTTGGTGTCCTGACGATTTATGTAATTTAAACCACCATAATTACTTTACAACATTTACAAGATTATTTTGTCTTCTTGCTCTATGTTGAGTTTATTTTCACTAATAATAAACATACAATTGCATAAAGCATCAATATTTCTCCATGTCCATGTTGCTTAGAGAATTAAAAACATATTTCTCTATGTCCATGTTGCTTAGAGTAAGTGATTAAGTTGTGATTAAATATTTTAATCGATTGACAGCTCTAATATTAAGATGACGTGATATCCAGTTACCAGTGTGACACTTAATCAGGTAGTAATAATGGCTTTTTACTTAAGTACAGTACATGTTAGAGCCCAAACTTTAAAACATTTTTAAACACTTTTAAAACATGAATATCTGTACTTCTACTTAAGTGAAGGATGTGTGTACTTTTGCCACCTCTGACTGGCAGCCAGTCAGTCTGAGATTAATTCTCTCCTAACACACACAGGTCACCACGCATGTGTCGTCAAACAGGCACGCGCTACTGCAGAACTACACTTATTTATGTGAGTCTGCCTTTTCTTAAATGAAGATTATTTGAGCCAAATACCGTTCCACCTTGACTGATGATCATTTGGAAGTCTGCTTGAGGCTGGCCACCAGCAGCTACTGTTTGGACTACGTAACCCTGTCTGACTCTATTCAGTGCAAGTCATCAGATTAAGGGAGTGAACATAAATCTATTGAATTGTATTGGGCCATAAGGCTAGATGCAGTTATGCAAGGTACAACATATATTGTATATATATAAAGTATTCTCAGTATATATACATTTTGACATTTTGATTTGTAAGCACCACTGGTATGAATGTATAAACTTCATTTATCAGAAACAATCATAGCATTGAAAAAAGGCTTTTACATTCTGTTTTGAAAAAGCTGACTGATCCACTCAATGATCCACTCAATCTTGGCCACAGGAAAACTTACTTGACAGGATCAGACATCTGGGCACAGAGGAATCGCAGAGCCTGAAATCTCATGCGAATAAAATGGATGTTAGCTGTGGGTAACTGGAACACAGCCTGGTATCACCAGACAGAACACATCAGTATCAGATAATTGTAGATAATTACAGTGAGGAAAATAAGTATTTAAACACCCTGCTATTTTGCAAGTTTTACCACTTAGAAATCATGGAGGGGTCTGAAATTGTCATCGTAGGTGCATGTCCACTGTGAGAGACATAATCTAAAAAAAAAATCACAATATATGATTTTTAAACTATTTATTTGTATGATACAGCTGCAAATAAGTATTTGAACACCTGTCTATCAGCTAGAATTCTGACCCTCAAAGACCTGTTAGTCTGCCTTTAAAATGTCCGCCTCCACTACATCTATTATCCTAAATTAGATGCACCTGTTTGAGGTCGTTCGCTGCATAAAGACACCTGTCCACCCCATACAATCAGTAAGAATCCAACTACTAACATGGCCAAGACCAAATAGCTGTCCAAAGACACTAGAGACAAAATTGTACACCTCCACAAGGCTGGAAAGGGCTACAGGGAAATTGCCAAGCAGCTAGGTGAAAAAAGGTCCACTGTTGGAGCAAAAATAATTAGAAAATGGAAGAAGCTAAACATGACTGTCAATCTCCCTCAGACTGGTGCTCCATGCAAGATCTCACCTCGTGGGGTCTCAATGATTCTAAGGAAGGTGAGAAATCAGCCCAGAACTACATGGGAGGAGCTGGTCAATGACCTGAAAAGAGCTGGGACCACCGTTTCCAAGGTTACTGTTGGTAATACACTAAGACGTCATGGTTTGAAATCATGCATGGCACGGAAGGTTCCCCTGCTTAAACCAGCACATGTCCAGGCACGTCTTCAGTTTGCCAATGACCATTTGGATGATCCAGAGGAGTCATGGGAGAAAGTCATGTGGTCAGATGAGACCAAAATATACTTTTTGGGTCATAATTCCACTAAACGTGTTTGGAGGAAGAAGAATGATGCGTACCATCCCAAGAACACCATCCCTACTGTGAAGCATGGGGGTGGTAGCATCATGCTTTGGGGGTGTTTTTCTGCACATGGGACAGGGCGACTGCACTGTATTAAGGAGAGGATGACCGGGGCCATGTATTGCGAGATTTTGGGGAACAACCTTCTTCCCTCAGTTAGAGCATTGAACATGGGTCGAGGCTGAGTCTTCCAACATGACAGTGACCCGAAGCACACAGCCAGGATAACCAAGAAGTGGCTCTGTAAGAAGCATAACAAGGTTCAGGCATGGCCTAGCCAGTCTCCAGACCTAAACGCTATAGAGAATATTTGGAGAGAGCTCAAACTCCGTGTTTCTCAGCGACAGGCCAGAAACCTGACTGATCTAGAGAAGATCTGTGTGGAGGAGTGGGCCAAAATCCCTCCTGCAGTGTGTGCAAACCTGGTGAAAAACTACAGGAAACGTTTGACCTCTGTAATTGCAAACAAAGGCTACTGTACCAAATATTATTAACATTGACTTTCTCAGGTGTTCAAATACTTATTTGCAGCTGTATCATACAAATAAATAGTTAAAAAATCATACATTGTGATTTCTGGATTTTTTTTTTTAGATTATGTCTCTCACAGTGGACATGCACCTACGATGACAATTTCAAACCCCTCCATGATTTCTAAGTGGGAGAACTTGCAAAATAGCAGGGTGTTCAAATATTTATTTTCCTCACTGTAACTAATCATAGCATGCCCTGAAGCACAAAGCTTACTCCAAATGTATATGAAAAACAATAGTAATAACACAGTAAAAATCAATGCACATGGTGTTTGTTACAACATCACTAAAATAGAGTGAAGGTAAATGGACTGACAGCAGTTGAAACGAATCCGATTAAATTACAATTAATAAACAACTCACTTGTATTTATCATTGATCTCTGATACCCTCCATGCATTCTGTGTATCAAAGCCCATCCGTTCCACCTCACTGTGAATCCCTGAGATAACATGATCTAGTAAAGCGAAAAGCAATTTAACCAGTGACAAATGTGTGTAGAGGAAGGAGAAGGCAAAGATGCACTTAAAAGCACTTAAAGTACAAAATAACATAAAGAAAAATGCCAAATGAGCAAATGGCCGGATAAATCCTGTCTAATTGTTTTTAAAAAAAATTATAAGGCGAATCAACCTACAGCATATGTGAAATGCATTATGTAAATTAATGTTACACATTAAATTGTTTGTAATGAAAGCTTATGAAATTTGTAAAATCTTCAGTGATTATGTAAAAATATGGTATCAATAGAGCAGCTTATTTTTATTTTTTACTTTCTCTCAGCACAAAAAGTCAATAAATTTCAAAATACAATGCAAAACATTTGGGGGGCAGGACCTGGTCTGCAAAGCTTATTGTGCTGCTCTTTCTCAATGCTGTTGGAGTAATAAGAATAAGAGTTAGAATATAATAAAAAAATAAGGATTAGAGATAAGAATACCTGTAAATTTCTGACACAAAATCTTATAGACAGAGGAGACAAAGATCACTTGCAGTAAAATGCATCATCAGGGAAGCAACCCAGCATCCGATAATGACTGTCAGCTCCAGGTTTCTAGGAAACTTTGCCTGGTATTTAAAAATAACAATATATCTCCTGATTTGATTTTTTAAAGCGTTCTATCAAAATAGCATTTTATTCAAAATGCCATTTAACTTGCTTAAAATGTTGAAACTTTGAAGGCCTAGTTTCAACGTGCAGTGTTCATCTGTGATCAGGATGACGATGGCAGAGTCATCCAAAAACTGCTGCAGGTGACAGTGTAGCAAGTGTAGCAGTGTAGATGGCGAAGAGGAACGGAGCTAGAACCGTTCCCTGCTGGGCTCCAGTGTTGCAGACAACCATGTCAGACTTGCAGTCACAAGTCCTTACAAGAGGTGGTTGGTTTGTGAGGTCATCGAGTATCCGGGTAGACAGATGATTGTCCACTCCCATGTACACCAGCTTATCCCTCAGAAGTGCAGGTTTATAAGCACTAGAAAAGTAAAAAAAAAACAAAAAAAAAAACACGACTCTCACTGTGCTCCCTCCCTTTTCCAGGGGTGAAAAAGCCCTATAAAGGAGAAAGATCACCAGAGGTTGGAGATGAGTAAGCTTTAGCCTCTCCAACGTCTCATCAGATGCGAGGTCAGTGTTACTGGTCTGTGGTCCCCAAAGTCTTTTGGGCACTTCTTTGGTACAGGTACCACGCAGGTTGTTTTCCACAGCTGTGGCACTTTCTCCAGCTTCAGGCTGAGACCAAACATGTACAACAATATGCCACATAGCTGGTCTGCATAGGTCTTAATCTAGTAGAGCCTGGGGCTGATGGCATCTGGGCCTGCAGCCTTCATCACTTTAATCTTCCTGAGCACCATTCTCACCTGGGCTTCTGTAAGGGGCAGTATGTAGTGTTTGCGGTGGGGGCTGGGGGTAATTGTTTGCGGGGAGAGGGGGGTTGTGCATAAAGAGGTGGGACTGGAGCAGCTTACTGTGGGAGCAGAGAAGGGGGTTGCAGCAGGGACTGCTAATATTTGTTAAAAGAATAGATTCAGATCATTCACCCACTTCTGGTCAACCCGAGAGCTGGGCTCCTTATGAGTAGTGATGGTTTTAAACCCCTTCCACACACCGCTGACGTTGTTCTGCTGTAGCTGATCCTCCATCTTCCTCTTCTAGCATGCTTTTCCCTCTCTGATCTTCTTTCTTAGTTCTTTCTGGACAGTTTTCAGCTCTCCGTGGTTAACTGATTTATTCATCGTTTGGTCCCCTGGTGGTCTAGTGGTTAAGACGCAGCTCCCACCGCTGCGACCCAGGTTCGATTCCCGGTCAGGGAACCATCCCCAGCCACTCTCAGTGCCGGTCCCAAGCCCGGATAAATTGGGGAGGGTTGCGTTAGGAAGGGCATCCAGCGTAAAAACATGTGCCAAATCAAACGTGCGGAGGATCCGCTGTGGCGACCCCTAACGGGAGAAGCCGAAAGAAAGTTTGTTATTGGGAAAACACTGTACAGTCCTGGCAGGTACAGTATTCTCCACATAGAAGTTGATAAAGTCTGTAATACAGTATGTTAATTGGTTATTATCCTCCCCATGTGGATTGCACAATTCCTCCCACATAGTTCTGTCAAAACAATCTTTCAGAGCCTCACTGGTCTCATCAGACCATGTCCTCACTGTGGTTGTCTGCATACAAGGGGGTTGTATACTGGTGGCCTCAGCCATATTCTGTGGTTTGGTCTGCTGGGGCAGCAGCATCTCTACTGCAGACAGGAAGAGCCTGGACAAGCTGATCAGGAAGGCCAGCTCAGTCCTGGGGATTCCCCTGGACACTGTGCAGGAGGTGGGAGAAAGGAGGATGGTAGCAAAACTATCATCATTGCTGCAGAACGCCTCTCACCCCCTGTATGAAACTGTTACCTCGTTGAGCGCTATAGAAGGTCTTTTCTCCCTGCTGCTATTAGAATTTACAATCAAAGCTGCTCCATTAACCATAATACACAATGTTATTACTGTTCAATGGTGTAATAGTTACTGTTATTACTGTTTTACTGTGTAAAATACTACCTGTGTGCAGTATCACTTGCAATACGTGCAATATTACCTGCAATACGTACTTTTTCCTCATTTGTATTTATACATTGTGTTGTGTATATACTTGTATACTATAGTATGTCTTTTGTCTATTCTTTTATATATTTGCATTTATTTTTTATTTTTTCATGCTGCTGTAACAAAGAAATTTCCCCACTGTGGGACAAATAAAGGTTTATCTTATCTTATCTTATACAGGTAGGAGATGAACCAGCTTTTACTTATAATCTTATACTCCAGTGCTCATCTTAGTTCTCACTCTCCAGTGTTCTGTATTGTTGAAATATTTATGATCAAACTCTTGATGTCACCCAAATGAGGATGGGTTCCCCTTTTGAGTCTGGTTCCTCTCAAGGTTTCTTCCTCATAACATCTAAGGGAGTTTTTCCTTGCCACAGGGATAAATGCACACCATTCACCTTGACCTTGAAACATACTGGGTGAATGTGGGCAGAGTGGAGAATGGAGCGGCAGGATTAAAATCTCCAGAGATACTGAGAAGGGCATTTGGACTCTGTTTTAGCAGTCTGTTAACAACAAAATGCAGGACATTGCATGCCGATTCACCATCAGCAGAGGGGGAATATATGCAGCTATCGTGATAACATGCGAGAACTCCCTGGGCAGATAGTGCGGCCTCTATAGTTTCTAAAGCAACCTTGAGAGAGGGTACAAACTAGGAAAAAGGTTAAATAACCAAGCAAAAGCATTGTATCTGCAGCAAGCTGCTTAACATCAAAATGAGCAAAGGGTGACAATAAACAAAAGTCATTTTTAGAGCATTTACTAATGTCCATGTTTTTTTGCCTAATTCTGCCATGCTATATATCCTGCACATCATTTATAAATTGTACTTAAAAATCAATCTAGTAGAACAGCATGTAGGGATGGCTCAATACCATAATTTTAGCTTTGGTGCGATAACAGAATGTAATACCTCTGTATAAATACCAGAGGTGGCAAAAGTACACACATCCATTACTTAAGTAGAAGTACAGATACTCATGTTTTAAGATACTCGGGTAAAAGTTGAAGTACTGATTATACATTTTTACTTAAGTAAAAAGTAGTTATTACTTCTACCTGTTTTAGCTGTTAACTGGACCTCACATCATATTAATATTTGACAGATAGATAGATCGATCGATCGATCTTTATTGTTATTGAATAGTACAGGTACACAGCAACAAAATGCAGTTTGGCATCTACCAGAAGTTCAGAAAGTTGCAATCGTGCAAATAGTGCAGATAAATATGTAGCATATGTACAGCATGTGATATATATGTAAGCATATGTACAGTGATTAAATATAAAGGCTATAACAGTGCAGAGACGTGTGGACATCAATAAGAGCCTTTGCTATGTTTCCACACGGACAGCTAATGAGGTGATACCGGAGAAACTGCACCGCTTCAAGTCAAGAAGCTTTTATATATATATATATATATATATATATATATATATATATATATATATATATATATATATATATATATATATTTTACAGATTTGAATGATGTATTGTTTTTATCTGTACGATCAATAAAGACAGTAATTTAAGTTCCCACAAAACGCCACCCAGAGGGTAAATTGTGTAAAACATGGCGGATTTGGTGTTTGATTTGAGACTTGGCGCAGAAATAAAACAAAGGTTTACTGATTAAAAATATTTTTCGGTGGAGTTTATTTATTTATTTTATATCTAAGTAAAGAAGGGACGTCGTGAATAAGTGTATGTTTTCCTGGAGGTTTTAATTTCGCCTCTTTTATATTTAGTTATTTATTTATGTATTTACATTTTTTTTAAATTGTAAAAACAGAAATAAAATAAATATATATATATATATATATATATATATATATATATATATATATATATATATATATATATATTTTTTTTTTAATACAAAACAAATTAAAAATGTTGTCACCTAATGAATGTATTCAGAGAAAAGATGATGATGATCATGAATGTGTCTGTTCTCAGTCATGTTTACATCACTGACTCCCTCTGTCTCATCCACATTAACCCCAAACTTCTTACTGCCTTCTGCCTGCTGATTCTTATCTTCGTAAAGAGTGAGAGTCAGGACTTTATACAGCAGCGGATTGAAAAAGATGCGCAGTAACAGGAAATCGGTTGTTCGGCTGAAATCGGCGCGCAGTGAAAATAAAAGATATATATTTCACCAAATCAATGGATTAAAACTAAAGTAACGAGCCGGTTTTGAAAATGTAAGAAGTAAAAAGTACAGATATTTGTGTAAAAATGTAATTAGTAAAAGTAAAACGTTGTCTGAAAAATAAATAGTGGAGTAAAGTACTGATACCAGAAAAATCTACTTAAGTACAGTAACGAAGTATTTGTACTCCTTTACTTCCCACCTCTGATAAATACTAAATTGCTACCATAAGTGACAAATAACCAGCCTCAAAAGATCAGTGAATTAAAAACAATTGTATATATATATATATATATATATATATATATATATATATATATATATATAAAATCATACTAAAAATATATTCATATAAATACCTTTGTACCAAACTGTAACAACAAACCTACATGGAACACAGGTTAGATTTTGGTTTTGGGGAAAAAAAAAAAGTGATACAATGAAAATATATTCAAATGTTTTTATATTTTCAGTGCAAACAAAACGTCTCAAAATGTAACAAAAAACTTAGCAGGAACAGAGGTTACATTTTGACTTTAAAGAAAAAAAATGTAACTGGAGTAACAATTAATGCATGTGCAAATCGTTTTAATCGTTCAGTCGCAATTTGGTAAGCACCGCCACCTACAGGTGAATTGAAGGAAATTAAGGTGCGGTTCCGTGGAGCGTATGAAATAACGAATTCAGCAAAATTATTCTTTTTACCCTCACACAGTGGTGAGTATACTTTTCTTCCGAAGTTTGGGATGGCCTCACACATTCTTACAAACTTCTATCATTGCACCATTTACAGCATTTGCAGTGACTGCCTCATAGCCAGGTACAGCAATAGTTCCACTGTCAACTGCAAGGACCAACAGACAGTGTTAATTATCAGCTGAGGTTATGTGCCAGAACCTTTGCACTATGCACTTTGCACAATGCACATGTACACGTATCTTTTTAGCAAAGCCTACACATAACATACGTCACATATCATAAACTTGTGCTCCAATACATCTGATCAAATGTACATTATCAACTTGTGCTGTTAATATCATGAACAGCAGCTACGCTAATTTCTCTCCACTGCTTCTCTTTCTCTCCACATCCCGAGGCATCCTAAGGTTGCTTCAGCCCCAGTCACGTCCAACCTCATGAAGATTATGACCTTTAAAGAAGTAGATGCCGAACTCGCAAAGTTGACTTGACTTGACTTGACTATCCACACATTTCCACACATTTACATTCTACACTATCCACACATTTTGTGCATCTCTTCTGGGTTTGTGTATGCTAAAGGTATTGTATAAAATATATTGTTTGATTATTTAAAAAATGAAATAATTCACTGGTGAGTGAACAGTCCAAGAAGACCACCAAAACAATGGTGAATGACAAACTTCACTTCACTTCACAACAGTTGGCCATGTAATGAACATCCTCCAGGAGATAGTCACAATAATGTCAAAATAAACAATTAAAAAGAGTCTTTATTGGAGTAGATTCAGAGGGATTTTACAAGATCTAATCAACTGGTTAGCAAAACCCAATTAGAGTTTGACAATGAGACAAAGATCATCTTATAGATAATAAGAAGGAAACAATAACAAATGTGTTGTGATGATACTGCGCATGTCTAATCCTAAAGCTTTTCTCATGCCGGCATTTTTAATGCAAGAAGCTGTCACAGTAAAATAACTAACATACTTTTCAAGTTTCACTAAAACAAAACAGTTAAGACATTTACAAAATCTAACATTAAACGTTTACCTGAAACATTTTGTCCTACGATATGAACGATGTTTATCTTGTGTTTGATGAGGGTTGGAGCTCACACACTACTGGGTCGTTGCTATGGTAACCGGGAGGTTATTAGTGCACTTGCATGGCCGGATAAGTGTGTATGTCTGTGCTAATAATAAATCACATTGCTAACTGAACTCCATCAAATTGTAGAGAGTGAAATTTAAGTCGATAAACATACTAGAACTACTATAAGAGAATAGCGCCAGAACTATGATTTGGAATTGGTGAAAAAAACAGTCTGTAAGAGTGTAGAGAGAGAGAGATGAGATGCACTGTTTAATCCGATGTGGCTAATACGATGGTCCTCAAACCTTTTCTGCATTTCCCCACTTTACCTGTCCTCTATCACCCCAAAATTTAAAAAATTAAATACTTCAAGTTTGAAGATTTCTAAATTATTGATATCAAATCATAATCAGAACATAGTTGTGTTAGGTACCCTGACTGATGTTTGAATTTACTTGTATTAACCTTCTGGGACCCTGCGTTCTCATATGGAGACATTACATTTTGATACCTGTGCATAGTACTTTATTCTGCAGTGGAGTCATCAAAAATGTATGTATGTAATTTATTTATGCTTAATAACATTTATAGTTTGATTTGAAATAGGAAGTACAAATGCTGGAGAAGCGGGTGTACCTCACTGGTACAGTTATTAAGAGCTGGATCACTAGAGCACTGCTGAAGCTCCCAAGTGACAAAACTTTGAAACAACAATCACAATCAGAATCAGATTCAAAAATAGCTTTATTACCAAGTATGCTTATACACACAAGGAATTTGACTTGGCATCAGGAGCTTCAAGTGCAGGAGAAATACAGACATAATGTAACAGAATAGTAAACCAGACAATTAAATATTGCAATATATACAGAGTAAGAATATTGTTTAAAAGAATGTTCAGATGTTTTTTACAAGTGTGCAGTTTACAAATGAAACATTGGATTCTATGTACAAATGTGTCAGTTATGATGGAGAGTGTGTAGTTATGAATATTTCAATTGTTCATGTCTGTGTTTGTGTATGGCTGTTCTGGTGGATGGAGCTCTGTAGGGCCGACCAGAAGGCAACAGTTCAAAGAGAGATGTGGGGTCCAAAGTGATTTCTTAGCTCTGTTCTCCACTCTGGATGAGTACAGATCTTGAAGATTGGGCAGTGGGGCACATATAATCCTCTCAGAAGTCCTGACCATCTGCTGTAGCCTTTTGGAAAAGGTAAGCAAGGAAGCGGTACCTTAGCATCTCTTACCAGGGGAGATGGGAGGGTATGTGTACTAAAGTGGTATGACAACAAACCAATTTTGATGCTTTGATGCAAGTGTGTACACGATGTTGAATATGTAAAGGAGAACAAGCCACCCTTTTCACCTCAAGGCAAAAAGCATCAGGTAATTCCAATTCCCCATGTCTCAGTCCATACAACCTGTGATAAACATATTTCAGAGATGGTCAACCTGAACAGCCCAATGCATTTCAGAAAAGGCTGCTCTGGAAAATCTCTTGTGCAGTGTGTTACTATGTGTTCCCAGGTTTGCATACTGGACGCAACTGTTTTGCAGCGTATCATACTGGAGATATGATGTGACAAACAGATCTTACAGATGTTCTTACTGGCAAAAGGAGCATACTTAATTGAGAGTGTAATCACAGGGCTTTTAGTAGTGTTGCATCGTTTGCAGTGTTTTTGCACACCAATGTTCAGGCTTCAAAATAAACAGGTTCCTACTTTGTAAAACACTGGTAACTTTATTGTGTTATGCAGTAAAATAAACCCAATGCCCCCACATGAAGACATAATGTTTTATTATTATTTTTTTTAAACAATTTCCTTCCTATTTCCTAACTAAGACAATTCTTAGGTTTCATACTTATGGGGTCTTACTAATCGCAAATTAAAATAAAAGATGCATGCATAATTGTTTGTGGTTGGTTTGAGTGTATGAAATTTATTTTTAATACAGAAAATCATAAATGAAGATTAATGAATTTTTAATTTTTATTTTTAATCCTGCCGTTTATTGCACCCAACCTGTCCAGTATTTATTCCTCACTATACTGGTGTGCCTCACACTTTTACCCACTGTGAATAATGTATGAGTTTCACCTTCTGATATAATATAATATAATATAATATAATATAATATAATATAATATAATATAATATAATATAATATAATATAATATAATATAATATCTTCTTCTTCTTTCGGCTTCTCCCTTCATTAGGGGGTCGCCACAGCGAATCATTCGTCTCCATACCCCCTATCCTCTACATCTCCCTCTTTCAAGCCAACTAACTGCATATCTTCGCTCACCACATCCATAAACCTCCTCCTTGGTCTTCCTCTTTTACTTCTTCCTGGCGGCTCCATCTTCAGCATTCTCCTCCCGAGATACCCCATGTCCCTAATCTGCACATGTCCAAACCATCTCAATCTCGCCTCCCTCACCTTGTCTCCAAAATGTCCTAAATGTGCAGTCTCTCTAATAAACTCGTTTCTAGTCCTCTCCATCCTCGTCACTCCCAATGAAAATCTTAACATCTTCAGCTTCACCTCCAGCTCCAACTCCTTTCTTTTAGTCAGTGCCACTGTCTCTAAACCATACAACATCGCAGGTCCCACCACAGTCCTATAAACTTTCCCTTTCATGCTTGCAGATATCCTTCTATCACAAATCACTCTTGTGACTCTTCTCCACCCACTCCACCCTGCCTGCACTCTTTTCTTAACTTCTCTCTCACACTCTCCATTACTTTGCATTGTTGACCCCAGGTACCTAAACTCATCCACCTTCTCCACCTTTTCTCCCTGCAACTGCACCATTTCACTGCCCTCCCTCTCATTCACACACACATATGTACTCTATTTACACACATGTACCTTCACCTCTGCAGACTCTTCTCCCCCTGCTCCCTATTTTCACCACAAATAACAATATCAACCGCAAACATCATAGTCAATGGAGACTCCTGTCTGACCTTATCTGTCAACCTTTCCATCACCACTGTAAACAGGAAAGGGTTTAGAGGGATCCTTGATGCAGTCCAATCTCCACCTTGAAGCAGCCTGTCGTTTCTACTGCACACTTTACTGCTGTCACACTGTCCTTATACCTGTCCTGCACCACCCTCACATACATCTCTGCCAAACCAGACTTCCTCCTCATACAATACCGCTACTCCGCTTTCGGCATCCTGACGTACACTTTCTCTAAATCCACAAACACACATTTCAGCTCCTTCTGACCTTCTCTATACTTCTTTTATCAACATTCTCAAAGAAAATTTTGCATCTGTGGTGCTCTTCCTCAGCATGAAACTATACAATTGCTCACAGATGGCCACCTCTTCCCTCAGCATGGCTTTCACTACTCTTTCCCATAACTTCATGGTGTGACTGGTGACATATTGTCAACTTTATTCCCCTGTAGTTACTGAAGGCCTGCACATCTCCCTTGTTCTTATTAATTGGTACCAGCACACTTCTTCTCCATTCCTCAGGCATCCTCTCACCTTCCAGAATCTTGTTAAAAACTTTACTGCCATCTCTCCTAAACATCTCCATGCTTCTACCAGTATGTCATCTGGGCCAATCCTCTTAATCGCTGTTCTCACTTCACACCATTCCTATGCTTTTCTGAACTTCTTCATTCCACCACCATGTCTCTTTGTCTTCCTTTCTATTTCCAGATGTCACACCAAGTACCTTTCTAGCTGTCTCCCTTATCACTTCTGCAGTAGTTGCCCAATCATCCAGCACCTCTTCACCACCACCGAGCCCCTGTCTTACCTCCTCCCTGAACTTTACACTACAGTCTTTCTCCTTCAGTTTCCACCATCTTATTCTTCTTTCAGTTCTTGCTCCCCTCATTTTTTTCTTCTTTACCTCCAAAACCATCCTACAGACCACCATCCGATGCTGTCTAGCTACCCTGCCAACACCTTACAGTCCCCAATCTCTTTCAGGTTGCATCTCCTGCATAAAATATATTCCACCTGTGTGCACCTTCCTCCACTTTTATACGTCACCTTATGATCCTCCTTCTTCTTAAATTAAGTATTTACCACTGTCATTTCCATCCTTTTAGCAAAATCATCAACATGGCCATTGAAATCTGCCCCAATCACCAATATTTCTTTCTTAGGTACACTTTTCACCACTTCATCTAACTCACTCCAGAATTTTTTCTTCTCCTCCATCTCACAACCCATTTGTGGAGCATAGACACTGATGACATTTATCATCAACCCTTCAACTTCCAGCTTCACGTTCATCACCCTATCAGAAACTCTCTTCACCTCCACTACACTCTCACTAAACTACTCCTTCAGGATCACCCCTACACCATTTCTCTTTTCATCCACACCATGAAAGAACAGTTTAAACCCATTATTATTATTATTATTATTATTATTATTATTATTTAATATATTTTTATGACCATACAATTCTTCTTTTTTTACTAAAATGAAATAATTTCACATATTAAAGATTGGTATTTTTTGTGATATTAATATACTTATCTATATATATTTGCCCTTTTTATATGCAACCATAACAACAAGATCAGAATATAAACTAAGGACCTTTTTAGTTTTTTTTTTTTTTGTGTGTGTTTGTAATCAGCAAAAATTATCCTTCATTAAAATAAGCAAATTAATGACCAATACCAAAGTCGATTTATTATAATCTTATAGAAGAAAAAATTGTTTAGTAGTTTTTGTATTATAATACATGCTAATAAAATGTAAAGTGATAGATTTAATTGTGTGTGTATACTGTGTACTGATTGTGTGTGGTTGAAGTTGCTCCTCGCGCTGATTCTAGTCCTTCATAAACTTCTTCACACCAAAAATCGCGCGTCGCTGCACATCGCGAGAGTGTCCATGTTTTTGCGAGTTTGTGCGAGATTACGTGCAACGCGCAAACTATTGCGCATGCGCGTTGAGCTTTGCGCGTCGACTTTTCACAACGTCAATTATTTAAAGCACACGGGCACAAATTGGGAAGCAATCGACAGGACGAGGGGTGGCGCTCGCGCTTGCGCTTATGCACTTAGCTTAGCATTCGTTTCGAAAAGTAAGACGATTGAGTTTCCGACTTCCGTGTCGAGAGAAACACCGAGAAACAAAAAAAGCCCTGGTATTTAATTTTTTGAGTGGTCGGTTTTATTTCACCGACGGGTCGTCTGTCGATATAATTTAGCGTGAATTCGGTTCATGAGCCAGGACAGGAGGCGTAAAGCGATAGCGCAGGCGCGGCGGGTTTAGCCGACACTACCGGCATGGCAAGGGACTACGATTACCTCTTCAAACTGCTCATTATCGGCGACAGCGGTAAGCAACTTCGGGGATGTGCCACGGGAAGTAGGCCTGACTGCGGGATCTCGTTAACCTGAGCATTTTAATGGTTGATGGTTATTTAACGCAACGCGGGGATCACAATTGAACCGGGGAATCCGATTAATAGTAATACTCTTTAATTAATGTTTGCTTTAATATTTTCTTCATGCAAGCAGTGAGTTTTCCCCCCACAGGACTGGGCAAATCGGCTAAACAGGCCGGATGTGTTAGTTAAAGCTTTCTCTCAGAAGTATACTTTCATACAGTCGCCTACCTATATGATTTGATTTCTAATAGCAAATTAACAAAACCATCGGCGTGTTTCTTTTGGAAGTCCGAATAATAGAATCACAGGCAGAGCATTGAAGCAATACATAAGAAAAACGTAGTTTCGCGTCTTAAATGGAACTAAAAATAAAAACTTTGTTTAATAGTTACATGATTTTCAAATCTACAACAGAGAACATTTAGAAAGACATTCAGTCTTTCCTAAAATTGCACGTTTTATTAGTTCTACTTAGTTTTTTTATGGTGTTGGTAAAAAAACCACCACCACAATACCTGCCTAATATGGTGTGGATTTCCCTTGTGCTGACAAAACATCTCTGATCTGTCGAGCATGGGGCTTCTCAAGGTGTTTCCTAGCAGAACACCACTGATCAGAATATCACTTGCCTTTCAAAAGTGCATCCTTAAACTGTGCACTGGTACCTAGCCGTTCACATGTTATCGAAAACAACATGATCTATCCGATCAGTCCACCTGCCATTACTTCATGGTCCAGTTTTGAAGCTTACATGCCCAGTACCCAGCATGGGCACTCTGACCTTCCTGCATCTACACAATCTCATACAGAGCAAACATGTAGTATGTGTTTTGACATTTTTTTAAATCATAGCCAGTATGCACCTTTTTTTTTTATTTTATAAACAGTTTGTGCTGCATTGGCTGTTTTCTTCCTTTGTTGGACCACATTGGTAGGTACTAACCACAGCACAACAGGCACACTCCACAACACCTGCTGTTATGGAGATACTGTAACTCAACCGTCTAGCAATCACATTTTGTCCTTTATCAGAATCCTCTAGATCTGGGCAATTGCTCATTGTTACCATTTTAACATATCAACATTGAGCGCTGACTATTCGCGTACTGCCTAATATAACCCACTCCCTGACAGGCGCTATAGACGATGATTGAATCAAGTGTTAACATTATGGCTGATTTAATGTAACATGCTGTGGGCATGCTCATCAATGTTATGCTTTTTGTTGAGGATTTAGTTTTTGCTTATTGTCATACATTTTATCCATAAACTTTCCTACCTTCCTGCCATTAAATTGAGGTCACATGAAGGTTTAGTGTTTTAAGACTGGTCAGTTTTGAAAAGTAATTCAAGGCATATGGCAGTTTTAATATAAAGCAGTGCATACTCTTGAAGTTTACTTGGTTCTGAATTTACTTATTTTTTATTATAATTGTATTCGTATGATATATTTTTTTTTTATCATTGCTGGTTATAGTGTAACCAACTTAAAAGAAAGTTTTATCTATAAAGCAATACATGCAAACTAACCTCTCTGAGAATGTGGAGCAAGAGTTATGTCTAATGTTTTCTTTTCTGTGGCTGTTAACCCTAGCAACTGAGCTGTGGTTTTTTTTGTGGTTACTAGTTGTGCAGATTTCCTTGGGTATGCGATGACTTTGAAGTCTGAAGAAAGCTCAATTGTGACAGATGTATTATCAGTGCACAAAAATGCTTTATATTGTTGCACATTCAATTTGTGTGCATTTATCAGGCTTATACATTGGGCCACATTAGGGCTGTGTCAGTCTGTTGTTCATATATTGCTGGCACTGGTCCAGATCCATCCAGAGACTGGGTCCATAGTAGTGAGCAGTTCCTCTCTGCACACGCTTCTGTGCTCATACACAGACCTCAGTGTTCCCAATCAGATGCATGCTATTATTTAAGTCTTAGATGAGATCCAGTTTGATGGAAGTTGCCTGATTTTATGGTTCTTCGTTATATAAGAGATGGAGGCCTGGTCTCAGAAGAAACTTTGTGTAAATAGTAATTGGTGGTTTTTCAATGCTATTATATCATTAATTTTCAAATAAATATGCTGCTTTATTGACTTACTACAGAAGCTTTGAAAAACTTCAGTCTACATGCATAGAGTTCAGGCCTTTTATTTATTGGCCAGCAGGTCTCCAGTAATTGTCTTAAATTTTATGACTGTTTTCGAGCTAATGAACAGTGTCCATCATAGCAATACATGGGCTAGTAATAGAGGTCAACCAATCAATTGGCATTTTTCATTAATCTGCATCATCCGATTGTGCTGCAAATTAGGCTGATTATTAGGCAGGTGCATCTGACCCGCTAAACCGCACCAATTAGTGTAGTTTTCTTAATCATGTATGATAGGTTGCAAAGAAAGGGCAACAATGACAACACGCGGTTCAGTTTTGTTTCTCGTGTGCTAATCCGCTAAGCTAAATAGCTAATTGGCGTTCTCGCTGCCGAGCTAAGCCGCGGAAGAAAAAAACTAACGCCGACTGACGCTCAAAAACTGCTTGACATTCCCAGATGATCGACCGTCAGCTTGGTCTGTTCTTAAAGTTCTTATCATTCATTCTTAATCTAGCCTCATTTATTTAATTGGAACAATATGATGATGCTTTTGGAGACTGAGAGCAAGTTTTTGAAACTGTATTGTTGGTGAGTCTTCAGTCAGCTGTAGTTTAGGCTGCAGGTAGGCACGAGGACCAAAACAACAAGTGCACTGAAACTAACAAGTGCACTGATTGGGAAGGTTTGCGTTGTTCAATAAATGTTTAATTTAGCAATTTTCTGTATCATGTCCCATATTGGGGGTTATTAATAATCAGTATTTGGTGTGACCACCTTTTGGATTAAAAATCTTACTTTTGTACACTTTCACAAAGTCATAAATTGTGTTGGATCAGAGGCAGGTGTATGATTTTAAGCATTTATACAAAGCAGGTAAAAATCAATTTCATATGTAGAAACAAAAAAACAGCTGTGTAGCATAAACCTGGTTGAGGGACACCCAAACTCTGCTACTAAGGTTAGGTTCATGTCACAAGTCATTAACTTAACAATTAACTAAACACTTTCCCTATGGGATCAAAAGACTATTTAGATTCATACACCATTGCAAGACTGTGCACATCAACAAGATATAAGGTAGTTTTACTGCATCAGCAAGGTCTCTCCCAGGCAACACCGTTTCAAACTGGGGTTTCAAGATGTGCTCTTCAAGCTGTTTTTTTTTTTTTTTTTTTTTAGAAGCAAGCACAAAGAAATAGGCAGAGGTCAAGGATGGTAGTTGCAGTGGTTGGCCAAGGAAACTCATGTGGATGAAAGACATACTATGCTTTCTTCCTTTTAACAGGGGAAGATATCCAGCAGTGCCATCAGCAAAAAACTTGTGGGACCCAGGTTACACTGGGGGCAGAAAAATGGCAGCAGGTGCTCTGGACTGATCAAAATCTGAACTATTTGACAGTAGCATGGGGCAAGTTGTTTGGTGAAGAGCTTGAGAGAGACACAGTAATAAGTGTTTGCAGGCAGTGAAGCATGATGGAGGCTTCCTGCAAGTTTGGGGCTGCATTTCTTCAAATGGAGTCGGAGATTTAGTCAGGATTAATGGTGTCCTCAATCCTTAGAAATAGAGGCAGACACTTATCCATCAGGCAGTACCATCATGGAGGTTTGGGGCCAATCATGTTTGATTGGCCCCAAATTTCTTCTGCAGCAGGACAATGACCCCAAACATACAACCAATGCCAGCGTAGAGGAGAACAATGAGTACTGATCTCATCATTGAGTCTGTCTGGGATTACATGAAAAGACAGACAGATTTGATGCAGCCTACATCGACAGATTAGTTTTAGATTAGATTGGTTAGTTTTTCAAAAGGTTCGAACAGCTGAGTTCCTAAACTGTGTTCGTAAACATTTGCTGAGTTATCTTGGCTGTTCTAGTATCTACCCTGTTGGAGTAAAAAGGAAGGTCTATTCTTTATTTTTATTTTATTATAATTTTTTTTTTTCCCCCGTTTGCCATGATTACTTGCATACCGTGTCCCTGAATTTGACCTAGAGATTACTAATTAAACCATCTTAAGACTGGAAATCCTGCTGAATTTGATTTTAATGTTTTCACAATTTCTTTTCCATAAAGCAGGTATCTTCTGTGAAAATAGACTAGCTTAGTCTCTTATAGTTTAAGATTTTTCTTCACTGACCAAACACCTGCAAAGGTTCACTGTAATCTTGCCCAAACCTTTTGTTTCATGTTTCCTGATTTGCTAAAATTTATAAAAATAAATTAATAAAAAGAGCAAAGTAACCTATTGATTTTTTTGACAGTGATTTTAACACTAGTTCTTAAGGACTGGTTTCTTACCTAGTAGTAATTTATTAGGTTTACAGAGATAAACCCGTATAATTAAAATAACCATACACTTAAGAACTAAAACTAATTAGGAAACTTGCTTGATTTTTCAGAATGCCAGTATAGACAAAGTCTTGTTTGTTTGTTTTACATAGTTAGTTAACTAATCATCTTTTTTGCTACAGGTGTGGGGAAGAGCAGTCTTCTACTGCGCTTTGCAGACAACACATTTTCAGGTACCAGTATACTTTATGTATGAGGTGGATTATATTTTTATTTCAGATTAAACAGTAAAATGCCCAACAGACAAGTTTTTTTGGTCTGATTTGAACATGATCATTGACTACAAAAATAATTTTTTTAAGTAAACTGTACCCAAGTGGAAAATATAATTGACTGTCGTGTTGCGCAGGTAGTTATATTACCACTATAGGGGTTGACTTCAAGATCCGTACAGTAGAGCTCAATGGCGAGAAGGTGAAATTGCAGATCTGGGACACAGCAGGCCAGGAGCGCTTCCGAACCATCACTTCCACGTAAGTAATGCCATTCAGCACAGTGCTGTTTAATGTGATCATATTCATTTCTCACTTTACTGTATCCAAAATATACATCACATAGAAAAGGTGTCTGCTTTACTTAATTATGGGATGGTATGAAAAAATTGCCATTTTGTATTGTAGTAACTTAAACACACATTTTCATTAACCCTTTCTTGCAGTACTCTGTCTTTCCTCTCTGAGAGTGAACTAGTAATTGACTTATTTGTGAAATTTATATTATGCGATTAGAAAAAAATAATAAAATATTTCATTGCCACGAGGCCTATTACAGGTTGGTCAGGACACTGTTGACTTTGTGATGTATTGTCTTCACTGTTTAGCATAGTGATGGGAAAAGTGAAGGCTTTGTGGCCCCTGCTGGGCAAACAATTTATAACTCTTTAAAATTGCATTAGTACAGAGCTAAAACAGACAATAAATTTAAATGGTGAAAAGTCTGGGCTACAGGTGGGCCAGTTCAGCATCTGGGCTGCTCTACTATGAAGCTATACTGTTGTAATAGATGCAGTATGCGGTTTCCTCGTCAGTATGGAAGCAGATGTTGCTTCAAAACCTGTATTTACAAGTTGTATGGTCTCTCTCCTCTCCTCTCCTCTCGGATGACATGGTACTCATGATTTCCCAAAAGAATTAAAAATTTCAATAGTCTCATCACAGAACAGTTTCCTATCAATTTTTAAATCAGCTATGGCCCAGAGTTGTTGTTTGTGTTTCAGGATTATGTTCACATATGGCTTCTTCTTTGCATGATAGAGCTTTAACCTGCATTTCTGGATGGTATGGCAAAACTGTTTTTACAGATAATTTCCAGAGTGGTTTCTGAGCAGTGCAGTGATTTCCATTACAGCCTGTAATGTTGTACTCGTGCATCACAGTGGTACTTCCATACCATACAAGCTCCGCTTTACAATTTTCTTTGCATTTCAGTTTCGTTTAATATAAAAATCTATTATGACTTGGATGATTTGGACAGTTTTTTCTGCTTCCGGTTGACCATGTACTGTCCGCCATTTCCGCAAGCACCAGCATGCTAACCTGTAACTTGAGCAGCCCAACTAATTTGATAACAGCATTCGTTTTAAACGAATTTCATTAACCATTATTATCGATTTTATTTGATATGATTATTAATTGCAGCCTTACATCCAGTAATGGGTTTTGCGCTTATCCCTTGCACAATCTGATTTCTCCAGATTCTTTGAAACGTTTGATATACAGTGTATTGTAAATTAGATATTCACTCTTTGCAATTTTATGTTGAACATTTATTCTGAAATTATTTCACAATTTGTAGACCCATTTCGCAGACTGGTGAATCTCTGCTCATCTTTACTTCTGAGAGACTCTGCATCTCAGAGATGCTCTTTTTATACCCAATCATGTTACTGACCTGTTAACCTAATTAGTTGCAAAATGTTCCTCCAGCTGTTTCTTTTAAGTAACACTTATTTTCTAGACTTTTTTTCTTGCCTCATCCCAAATTCTTTGAAATGTTAAAGCCATTAATTTAAAAATTACCCAATTTTTTTCTTTAAAATAGTGTGAACAAAATATTAATGTATTAAATGTTGATGATTGCTTTGTTTTTATTTACTTTTTAGACAGCATCCCAACATCTTTGGAAATGGGCTTGTATCTTGTCTATGTTGAATCAAGCATGGTATGAATTTTATTAGGCCAGGGTTTTTTTTTTATTTAAACAAAATCTCACTTGCCAAGATTGGTGAAGCAGTTAGTTGGTTTAGATAACATGCTAGAGGATGAGAATGCATAATCTCCTTCATCCCTACTCTTACACATCCACATATAATCAGGTACAGGCCAGTGGACTTGCATTGCCAGATGTTTGTTGTGCAAGCAATCATAATTGCTATTCAAAGCCTCTTGCTCCATTATTCACATGGATCTTTACACAGCAAACTGACTGCTACAGCTTCCCTTTCCTAAGAGATGTCACCTATTTGAATCATTAGAAGAGCCACTGCTCTTGTTCTTGCAACACATTCTGAACAGGCCAGGATATGCCTACCGTACATCTTTTTTGCCCATACTAATGCTACAGCAGCAGTACACTTCCCTCAAGCCATCAAAGTTAGTATTGAACCCACAGTCAGCAGTGTCATCAACAGCACAAACCTGTATACAGAGTATAAGCAGATGTGAGGCAATATTCTGGAACCTGTTCATTTTGATCACCTTCTTTGGAGTTGAGCATGATCAGCTAACAAGCACCATAGGCTTTAATGGCTCTTTCCTGTGAAGCTCTTCAAGAAGCAGCTGTTGGTGATATGCATGGGTATATTAGCAGACTCATCAGAATATGGCCATTGATTAAGGAATATTAGCCAAAAGGTAAAAAATTTTGGGTTTTCTGAGTGATGAAACCATATTTAAAAATGTCTGTCTAAACCAGTCGAGGATGCAGCTGTCCGGGTCTTAGCTGGTGAGTAGAGCTCATTCTATCCAGTGATGATTGTAGACCCCTCAGCCTTTGCCAATAGAGATAACAAGAACAAACGTACACTTATAAAGAACAATCTTTTTTTATTCTTTTTTTTTTATCGCTATCTGTGTAAAGCTGATTTGAGACCATGTCCTTTGTTAAAAGCGCTATACAAATAAAAAGGAATTGAATTAATTAATTTTAGCTGGGAGAAGACAGTGTGCATACTCTGCCTTCAAAGAAAGAAGCACAGCAAGTCAATTTGCAAGTGCATATCTTGTGTGTCCCAGTTTACTTTGGTAGACCCTTTTTGTTTCACTAAGTGTAAGCAACTATAACATATGAGCCTGGCTCTCCTTGACATTACTATCATTTATAGTAACTAGTTTTTGCCTAATTAAATCCCTTAATGTATGACCTCATGTTAAAAGTACTTTAATGTCTCCAGTATTTATCTGATTGTAATGTACTCTCAAATCTGAAATCCTGAAAGCTGTGAGTTAAGTATTGGTTTGTGTTCACTTTTACAAGCTAAAATAAAGTAACCACAACTAACTAGCATGAATAAAGAGAGATAGTCAATAAATAGTTCAGCATTATTTATTCTAAAATAATTAACATTTCTTTCAAACCTTAGCCTTTTATTTACGCTGATTGTGTGGTGTTTGTCTACAGTGCCTGTCAAACGTTTGGAAAAGCCTAGTTTCTTTTTTGTTTTATTGTTTTTTTCTGAGACACAGGCAAGATTATTTTGATTATCTGGAGCAAATTAGGTAATTGATAATGGTATTGATTTTCATCAAACTGTCACTTTAAGCAAGAGCAGTAGGTTTCTGATAAAACATCTAACTGTCACGTTCCACTTTTTTTTTCAAATTTTGTCTTATGTTTGGAGAATATGCTACTCCTTACATACGTTTAAGTTAAATGCTGAAAGGAATTCTGAAACAATCTGGCAACCCTTCCATATTTCAACAACATCCAGTTTACTCTGGATTACTACTGATTGTATTCAACATCACCATACAAGAAGACAATGACTCGAAGCACTTTTCTAGACTGTACATATTATTAAGAGAATAAACAGGTGGCTGAATTTTATCTGTAATAGAATGCCGTGCCGTCACTAGACCCAAATCCTTTTAAATTGCTGTGGGTTAACTGGATCGCAAAATTATTTTATTTGAAAATCTACAGAAATTAACTGTCTGGATGCCAGGTGTGTGTCAAAGCTGTTAGTGTGTGTGTGTGCATGATATCCTGTACTGAACCCTTTTGATTGTTCTTATTAGTGCCTTAATGTGTGTAAATTCTTTCCAGGAACTGAATAAAATCACTACATAAGCTTCTAATGGTGACAAAAGGCCTTTTCCAATAGTTCTATAAACAAGTATTCTTCAGTAAATTGTTTTTCGTTGTTTAGAAATTGACTAGTGTTGATCGAAGCTGGTTGGTACATTTACATGTCTGTGGGGTGCCTAATGCTGGGTCAAAGTACAATATGAACAATTCTTAATCCCCATGACGCTGTTCTTTCTCTCTGTCTCTTACGCTCACTCATCACAGGTACTACAGAGGAACCCATGGTGTCATAGTGGTGTATGATGTCACCAGTGCTGAATCTTTTGTCAATGTTAAACGGTGGCTACATGAAATTAATCAGAATTGTGACGACGTTTGTCGAATACTGGGTAAGCTGCTGTTCCTCTTTAGCATACATTACACAATTACAAAATATAATATAATACAAAAGCTTGCATTCTGATGTTCCTTTGTTGCTCCTTGCTTTAAGTGGGTAATAAAAATGATGACCCGAACTCTAAAGTTGTGGAGACAAATGATGCCCAAAAGTTCGCAGAGCAGATGAGCATCCACCTGTTTGAGACGAGTGCAAAAGAGAACATTAATGTTGAGGAGGTGAGTGCTTTGGCTTTAGGGTTTGTGATGCATTTTGAAACTCACTAAAAAAAAGTTGTTAGTATTTTTTATTTTTTATTGTTAAGCTTTTGCAGTTATCATGGAAATTGCATAATTGTGTGTAGATAATCGAATGCACAGACAGAATATATTTGCTAAGTGTTATGCCAGTAACAAACCACAAGACCACATAACCATTTTATAACAAAGATGGATTGTAAGCGATTTTGTTAATGAGTGTAACTGAGTTTTGAGGACCGAGCAGCAGAGTGAACTCTAGTAACGTGTGCACATGCTCTTTCTGTCTCTAGATGTTCAACTGTATCACGGAGCTGGTGTTGCGGGCAAAGAAGGAATCTGTGGCTAAGCAGCAACAGCAGCAACAGAATGATGTTGTTAAGCTCAGCAAGAACAGCAAACGAAAGAAAAAGTGTTGCTAGTGGATGCTAGTGGCGCTTGACCACGACTCTCATTGCAGAAACCCTATAGAGAAATGGACTATGATCACATTCATTAAACAAAGCTTAATAAATATAATAATGAAATGAAAAAAAAAACAAGCATGTCCCTTTTGGACATATACAAATTATGAAGACTTTTTAAAGAAAATGTACAGATTTTATTAGAATTAAGAAATTTTTAAGTGGGAATTCAATAGCTGTGGTATTTAATAAAAGTTCCTCCTTCATTCTTGAAGGACCTGCAAGCTGACATGCTCACAGCAATGTGTAGACTTTTATATGCATTGAGTTCATGTTAAAGCCATGTCTGTTTCATGCACCCCCCTATCTCAGGAGTGGTTTTGTTCTTTTTTTTCTTTTTGTTTTGTTTTTTTGTTGGGGAGGGGGGTGGTTGTTGTTTAGAATAGATTTATTTACCAGAAAGAAAGCAGCTTTTCTCTGAACATAAATTGTAGAAAGATGCCAACAACACATGATTTTTCACTTTTATTGAGTGACAAACAATTTGACTTGTATATTCAGTGTTACTGGTCGTGCAAAGTTGTTGATTTTGTTTTTTTTGCCTGAAGCCAAAAAAACAAAAAAAAAAAATTTAAATGTTATTCTGGTATCTCTTACATCAACGCACCCTACCATGTGCCCAGCATTTCTATTTACAGAAAAACATTTAACTTCCCGTTATGCTTCAATGTTGCCATGAAACCACATGTTTACATGCTAATGCACTTAGGACTGCCTAGTGAAAATCATTTTGTTTTGAATTATTAGAGGTCTGACTACTCATTTTATTTGTCACTGTTCTTCATGTTCAGTGTTCTAGCTTGCCTTTTAACAAAAAAAAAAAAGAACACTCTTTACCCATGACTGCAGAATGTCAAGGTGAGATGCTATGTATTTTTCTTGCATTTACGATTATTTGTCATTGTCCTTCAAGTGAGGTTGGAATCTGCTTCAAGTGTAATGGTGTTTTTAAGGCACTAACAGTGATCACGTGTCACCAGACTACCAGTTACCACCAGGTAATCGGAAACAATCATGCAATAGTTGCCAGAAAACCTGAGGAGAAATGTAATCAAGAATTGTCCTTCAAACTGATTGCTGTTCTGTTTGAGAATTAAACTAAATTATAATGTACAATTAGCAACAGAAGTCTTTAAATCGCATACAAACGGAACTAAATGCCTCTTACTTTACAGCTACAGTCCAATAATCCACTGTAATTAGATCTGAATACACAGACTCCTAACTGTAATAACGGCAGGTTGGCTTGCAGTGGGCCATAAATAGCCCCAATAAACCAAGTAATGGTATCATGGCAACATGTCTGACTTTTTAGCCATTACATGTATGTACATATTTAATAGTTTAATGTGTTTTATGGATCAGATTTATTCTATATGAGGTCCATATTTGCACAAAGCCATGTGAGTGTCTGGCAAACCCTTTTAGGTGTATTTCTTGCTGCACACACTTGAGTAATGACAATATCCAACATCTCTTCCCCTTATGAATTAAAATGACAATAAATATTTTTAGTGGATTATCTATTGCCTTGAATGTTATTTCTTTATTTTCAACAATCTTTATGTATGATACTTTAAAATGTTCTTACATTTTATTATATCACAGCAAAGGTGGAAAGTATTAAAATATTCTACTGAAGTAAAAGAACTGTTATGTGAAAGAAATTTTACTTAAATAAAGTTACAGGTCTGAAAATCTACTTAAACACAGTAAAGTAGCTCACATTTTACTGAGTTATTCTTGGGGGATTCTATTGTTGTTTTAAAAAGATAAGCGGATATCAATCTAAAACATGTTTTTAATTTAAGGAACACCCAGGCATGATTTTTCCCCCTTGCATCATTTTTATTTACATATTATTCAGTAATGGATATGATTTAAAATGTAGTGAAGTACAATTTTTCAAACAAAACATACTGAAGTAAAAATAAAATTGCAGATTTCAAAAACAAAAATAAAAAAAGTAGAAGTACACACAAAAAAATACAGCATAGGAAAACGAGTTGATGTGATTCATTACTTTCCACCTCTGTATCACAGTGAACTCCATATGATGACACATTTACTGGATGCTTTTTATACTATGGAAGTCTGTTTTGTGTAAATTGTATGATGTTTAATATCATTATCTGGCATGAAAAATAAGGAATTTATAGATTATATAAAAACATCTGAAAATGCCTGAAAGTTGCCAGAACGTATTAAAATGGCAAGGGTTTTTTTATTGCTATATATTAAAGGTATTTGAGTTTTAGATCAAACATATAATATATTAACAAATTTGTATATTGTACAAATATTGTATATTAGCAAAATTAACAAATAACATATATGTTAAATTTTAGCTTTCATTTCCTGATGTATTTAGTTAAACAACTTAGAAAATCATCTTTGGTTGTCTTTGAAGTCAGACCACTCAATTTTAAGGCACAGGAACATTGTCTTAAAATAATAATAATATAAATAATAAATAGTAAATGATAATATACTTAATATGTTTGCATATCCCTTACTTACAATAACTTCATTAAACCCCAACTAACAATACAGTAATCTAGAAAATTAGAAAATGAATGTTAAAACTTTAATTTAATTCATCTTTTGATCTCAAACCCAAATGTCTTCAGTATGTAGCAAAAACATAAAACCCTTGCCATTTTAATACTTTCATAAAGGTATCTATGTCACAAAATATACACATACCTTTTCAAGCACATTCAAAAGACTTTTGATAGGCTTTAGTCAGGACTTTAAGCTACACTTTCACAAATTTGATGAATCTTGCCATTGTCTTGGAATATTGTTTCATGTAAGGATGTAACCTGGCCACTCAGCGCATTCAGGCATTTGGTCGACCATTGTTTCGCCTTTAGATTACTGAACTTATACCTGACTAATTAAAGCAACCTCCAATAGCAACACTGCCTCTAGGCGCTTGTACAGTTGGCACTCTATATGACAGGTGCACTGATTCTTGTACTTTGGATTAGGATAAATTGACCACATGACAAGTTATCCTCGTTAACAAGTCGCTCTCTTGTGGCTGCTTAGCTGTTTAGTCCCAATCCTGTAATTTAGCAGAGAGTTCTTTCAAAATGTTTGTGACATTTTCATGCAATAGGAAATGTTCCCACAATAATTAAAGACTTTTATGACCATTTTCTTTTACAAAGTTGACAGTTCATCGAAAATCCTTCCAAGTTTTCATAATGTGTTGGACATTTCTAACTCAACTACAGTGATTTCAGCTGTCTTTTTCCATTGTATTCTTTGCTTGATGCATGCCAGTAAATTCAGAATGTAAAATATTTTTCACAACCAGAAATATGTCTTCATATAGAAATTCTATGCTATTAAGGGTTCTTAAGCATATATTTATTTAAATCCAAACAGTGACATTTTTTGGCCAGGCAGTGTCCAAACATCACAGCACATAATCGTCATGATCTTCAGTAATTGTTTTGCATTTTAATACATTTTTTTTGCATTCAGTTGAATTTTGTGTTTTATTACATATAGACTGTCATAGAATTCAAATGATTTATTGTTCTCTTTAATTTGATACGTGAATGTGTTTTTGCGAGTTTTGTATTTCTTAAATTGTTATTCAGTTTAGATCTCATATTTGCAATAGACTGCTCTGTAAAAGGCCATGTGGCTATGTAAGGTGTGCTGCAAGTGACTCATTGTCACGCCATACCATATGACATTTTCACCAAAATGTTTCTGATTATTAAAGTCATACTCTTTTGAGTTAGAATATGTTCTCTTTAGACCTGTTTTCATTCTGTTGTATAACATTGTAGGCTAGTTTTTGTTTTCCGTGATTGTAGTCATACAAAACTGACTATACAAAAAGAAACAAAATGCACGCACGTAACTTTAAACAATTTACTTGTTTAAATGATTTAGGTTTGAATATTTGGTATGTGAGAAAAGCTTTTGACATACACAAAATTATGAAAAAGAATTCAACAGCAGACTTTTTTAAAAACAATTTAAATGGCAAAATAAGAGAGTCAAATGTTTGACTTTTACACAACACTAAAGTAAAGTAAATAACAAATTAAAACATGAATATGGAGGCATTCACACTACTATCCGTTTTACAACTTTGGAAGCTTAAAATTATTGATCAATCACAATTGTGTCCTGATTGGACATAATGGGTTGCATTGTGTGTAAAAAGCCAGTACTTGGACACTTGTGTTTATGTAGGTAGCCATTTGGGATTCGGCCTAGCAGCTATTCATATTCCAACTGAAAATATATCACATTATACCATATAAAACATTTCTGGATAGCAAACAAACAGCATCCGCCATTCACAATTGTCTCAATGAAATGCTATTAGCTACTTTTCAATTGATAAGAATGTAACATATTTGTTTAGAGTATGATAGTATCTGAGTGGCTGTATATATCCTACTGTATATACCCTACTCAATGTCATCAAAAATGTGATGACTTGCAGCTTAAGGAGAAGTGTGAGTGTAAGAGGTATAAGTTGGAAAGCTTCTGCCACTGGCAGTGATTTCCTTGGCAATTTGTAAACTGCACATTTGCATGCTAAGTCTGCTGAAAAATCCAGCCTGTTCTGCAAAACCACAGTCAGAGGTGGTCAAGCTGATAGATAGCAACATTATTGTGCTATTTTCTTACAACTTGACTACGATGTCATTAGTAACTGTTTTTGCAGACTTTACCAGTTCTGTTTGTGTTTTAGACCAAGTTGTATTTTTGTGGAAAACCTATGAATTTGTTTGTTTATAAACATATTTACCACCCCATTTATTTTTAAATGTAATCATATTACAAAGGGTTCTGATCAAGTTGACCCATCCTGGGGCTTCTAAAAACAAACTAAAGTTGACTTAAAAAAAAAAAAAAATACTGTATGAAAACATCCTTTCATTTCCCATTTCCCTCTCACCATGAAAGGGATAGTACTTGAATGCAGACAGTAAAGTAAAGACACCACTCCATGCCATGACATGGAAATTCTCTGCAGCGCGTCAACATTTACTCACAAACAGCTCACAAACTTCTACATGCTCACAAACAAACAGAAATGTAAATTGCTCTATAAAATACTGTTATCATTCAAAACTTTACAGTTACAAATATATCTCTTCCATTTTATTTCCTTAGATTTCCAACATATTATAAAATATCATTCTTTGGGTTTCTTTAAACCTTCGGTTATTTCTGTACTTAATTGAAAAAGAGAAGACATCTGCATAGCTTAACTCAAAATGGGCTCTAAATGGCAAAATTCACCAAAAAAGCCTTTCCTCACCTCCACATGGCCTTTCCCATGCCCATGGAGAAGTGACAACTCAAATTTGTGTAACTTCCACTATCCATTGCAAGCTCATAACACATCTAAAATCTGTTCTATTGTGTGTGCCATGCACACATTCAAGTTCAGGGGTAGTAAAATGTTTTATGATTACCTGCAACACATATCTAGTATGAGATCTTACACATGTGAAGACAATTGTTAAAAATATTTAACATTTTTGTCAACCAGTTTGTAATGTTATCAGTTAGTGGTGCAAAGTAATAAAGTTGGGTCAACACATTACACCAATCAGCCATAACATTATTATTATATAACTTCCCCTTTGTGTTGCCAAAACAGCCCTGACCCCTTAAAGCATAGTCAACAAGACCTCTGAACATGGTGTGGTAGCACTTGGTGTTACCAGGGACCAAGGCATTAGGAACAAATCCTTTAAATTCTCTACTGTATGTTTCACAGTGGGGCCTCCATGAATTGGACTTGGTTTAACATGCCCTATTGATACTCAATCAGATTAAATGCCAGGAACCAAGGACCCAAGGCTTCCAAACATAACACTGCCCAGAGTATTATACTGCCTATCAACCCACCTTCTTTCTATAGTGCATCCTGGTGCCAGCTTTTCCCCAGGTATTATGCATATGCCATTCACAGTGCTAAGGGTGGTGTACTGCGGTGTACAGTTGGCTTTCTGACCAGTCTGCCCCTATGCTGTTTACATTTACATTTATTGCATTTATAAACTGAGTGGTTAAGGGTTAAAGGACTTGCTCAAAGGCCCAGCAGTGGCAGCTTTGTGGTGCTGGGATTTGAATTTATTTATTAGAAAAGGTCGGCCAAAACAGTTTAAAACAATTGTTGAACATTTTCATAAACCTCAGTGCTCAGAAAAATGCAGGAAAAACCCAGGGTTATTTTATGAGGTTAATATCAATGCTTCTACTAGAGATGATGCATGTGGTGCAGCTGTGGCTGCAGTAAAAGGAGATTTGTTGAATTGTTCACTACCCTTCACTACTTGTGTCTTAAAGCTGGCCCATTTCTCCTGCTTTCAACACATCAACATTGAGAACTGACAGTTTACTGTGCCATATATCCCACCCCTCAATACAGAATAGTATTGATAATAGGTGCTGTGATATCAAGACAATCAATGTTCAATTCAGAAGTCATTGGTTTTAATGTTATAGCTGATTGGTGGGTTTCCTTTGAGCTGTGAACTGATTCTTGTTCAAATGTTTCCATTTTAATCAAGAAATGGCTCACTTCTTGAATCACATGATTTTGATGAAGAGCTGACTAAATAAGAGTCCTCTGAAGTACCTTTATAAATGCAGCAGTGAT
The DNA here is from genome assembly GCF_014805685.1 of Silurus meridionalis. Classification (NCBI taxonomy): domain Eukaryota; kingdom Metazoa; phylum Chordata; class Actinopteri; order Siluriformes; family Siluridae; genus Silurus; species Silurus meridionalis. Next base: position 12,770,326 of record NC_060900.1, read on the forward strand.
TGAATCTAATTCACAAACTAAAACCTGCAGCCTGACTTCAAATCAATGAGAACCCTGCAGAGTTTAGCTCATCCTGAGATAGAGGCCAAAAGAAACCTTCAGTATGACAGAGCTAAATCTGATATTTTCATTTAAACCTTTTGGCAGTGGGGTGAAGAGAATATCTGAGGCACATGTAGGATAAGTTGGCCTCAGAATGATTTAAATGTGGTAATCCTGCATATTTCACCCTGAAACTGTAACATATCCAAGGACATTTTCTCTAAATGCGTTTCTTGAATTTCTAATGATCCCTTGTGCTTGATGTAGAATTATCTGAAGGAGCGTGCTATGGACAGGTAAAGTGCAAAAATAGCTCCAGGATTTGAAAACAAGATTTTGTTGGTTTGTTGTTAACTGTACTGTCTTAGTCTTTGGCTGGGTCAATAATTGTACGCCATTGCTTTTCCTTTTCATTTTTAGCATCTCTCTCCATCTTTCTCCCTCTTTTCACCTAAACAGTTTCAGTTCTTTTTAAAAAATGAGAAAAGGCGCTTGTCACAATTGGAGAGGCTGGATGCTTGCCTGGAAGTGGCTCCAGAGGAGCCATAGGTACTAGCCTTAGCCCCAGAGAAAGTGTTTCGGGAGTCCCTCCATTCTCCCTGATGCTTATCCATCAACTGTTGATCTAACAATCTGAGCACATCATCCTGTGAAAGAATGACAGAGAAACATGTTAAAAATGTTTATTAGTGTGTAAAACAAAAATAATCTTAAGTTTATGAGATGCAAATGAATAGTATAAGGAAGGATGGAAAAGTATCAAAAAAGACTGAGGGAATGAGGGAAGAAATAGTTGTATATATCAGCAAAGCCAGATGAGAGAGATCGGCTTGACAATGTTGAGGAGTGTGTAAAGGACATTACACAGTGGATGCTGACAGGAAGATAAATATTAGAGATATGTTACAGGATGCAGAAAAACTAGTTCATGCTTTTGTTACATCCAGATTAGACTACTATAACCCCTTACTGTCTGGGTGTTCGAGTAAGCGCATAAATAAGCTTCAGTTAGTCCAAAATGCAGCAGTAAGAGTCCTCACTAGAAATAGAAAATATGACATCACCCCTGTTTTATGAGTTTACATCAGTCTACACTGGCTCCTAATTAAATCTCGAATGGATAATAAAATATTTCTACTGACGTATATCCGAGTGAACTTCTATACCATTATAATCCCCCAAGCCTACTTAGATCAAAAGGTGCAGGCTATTTGTTGATACCTCAAATAATGAAGACTACAGCAGAGGCCAAAGCTATCTCTTATAGAGCCCCACAGTTATGGAACAGCCTTCCAATTAGTGTTTGGGACGATGCTGAAAACATTTATTTAGTTAAACCTTCTATCGGTAGGTTTTTCTGCGGTAAAGCAGCATATCTGGAGGGATCATGGATATAGTGTGTTCAGTGAACTGGGATATATATATATATATATATATATATATATATATATATATATATATATATATATATATATATATATATATGCTGTCGTCCCCTCACTCTAACACGTTCACTCTGGTTTGTTGACGGTGGTGTCGTGGGCCATCTCTTATCCTAGGGATACCTCATGTCTGTTACCTACTGGCTCTCCCTTTTAGTTATGCTGCCATAACTAATCTTGCCAGAATCCCAAACTGCACAGTAACCTTAACTTTTATACAACAATAAGGATACTTAATAATCCATATCTTTCTCTCCCTGTTACCCTTCTTCTTCTCCTCTCTCTCTCTCTCTCTCTCTCTCGGTCAAGTTAAACATACTCCTGGGGTACCAGTGACCACTGTTCCTGCCCCTCTCCTCTCCTCGGATCTGCTCGCTTCGTCCTGTCCTGCCTCTGGATGGTGTTCTCTTCGATTGGAGGCCACTCTTTGCAGCTGGGGATGGTTTCACATCAACGGCCTGGGGATCCATGAAATTATGGAGTATGAACAGGTACTCAGAGGATTTGGATTGTACTTAATTTAAACAGTCTGCTACACTGACTCAGGACTACAGTTTGCATTTGATCACCATCACTGCACACCTCAACATCGTTTAGCTGTAATAAATGGATATTTGGTGACACCCAGATAAGAATGGTTCCCTCTTTAGTCTGGTTCTTCTCAAGGTTTCACAGTCGCCACTGGCTCGCTCATTAGGGACTAACTTACACTTATCAAGAACCTTATTCATTCTTTCTTACCACATTATCTGTGGAAAGTTGCTTCGAGACAATGTCAATTTTTAAAAGTGCTATACAAATAAACATTTATTGAATTTAATTGAAAATAGATGCAAGATTCTTTGGAATTGATGGATCTCCATGCCATGGCAAATTCCCACAGAATAAAGTGTGGGTTTGTGTATTTGTATGAGTCAAGAGGCATATAAAAGCTCACCTCTAAGGCAGAAAGGGGCTACCACAGAGGGAGAGGGAGTTTGTATGGAAGCTGAAAAAGGCCACTAGATCAGAAACCACAAGAGCCACACAGTGAACAGCCCTGAGGAGGCAAACTGCAGACAAGGAGAGAGAGAAAGGAAAGCTAGGAGTTACATAAAGAGGAGAAGGGACACACACACACACACACACACACACACACACACACACACACACACACACACACACACACAGCTGCAGAGCAAAGAAACTGGGAAAACAATACATAACTCTTGAAAACACATTGGGGGAAAAAAATAATATATAAACAAACTAAAGAAATGCACACTGAGAGAGGGGGGAAGGAGATCCTGATGATCATATTGCATAGAATATCCAGGAACACACCACCACCAAGGTACGGAGTAGCATATCTTTAAATGCTTCTCTAAGAACTCCAAGTCCCATATGGAAATCTGATATATAGTAATATATGGAAAACACATACAGTATATTGTGTATATATAATGTAACAAAACTGTAACATTGCAACATTAAACATTATTTTTACATTTTCAAAGCAACATTGTAATATCAGTGCATTGTACAGTAATCAATGTGCAGTTTCTCCTGTTGACTTGAAACAATGCATTTGAGAGATTGTCCCAAAATGTTGGAATAATGTCACTTCCAAAACTAGCATATCTAAAAGGAAAAAAAGAGAGAGAAAACAAGAGACATTACCCCTTTTACAAATAAATAAATAAATGTACTCGCTACTTAATATTTCAGTTAACTGTCAGTGGTATTATAACAAAGTTGAAGTGATTGGGAACGACAGCAACTTAGCCATAAACTTTAAGGCCACGTAAAATCGAGTCAGCGGATGCTGAGATGCACAGAGGTCACCAACTTTCTGCAGAGTTAATAGCTACAGACCTTCAAACTTCATGTGGCCTTCAGATTAGTTCAAGAAGGTTAGTTATAGTTATTAGTTGGTTGTAAAAATTAGTTATAGAAGGCGGGAAATAGTTAATTTGCAATAACTGTAGTCATGGCAAAACTAAAATATTTATTAAATTAAGAACATTGAAATCATAAAAATAGTTGATATGTAAATCATTTATAAATATCGAAAAATATCTTACCTTGTAAAATCTTTTTCATCCAAAAGTTCCTTGTTGCTGAGTCAGTATTGCAGGAAGTATTCCTCCGACTTGCCTTTTTTATGTTTATTTTTTGTGACTGTAAGGCACCTAAGCGACAGCTAAATTTGCACCTTATGGCAGCAAATCAGGTATAGTGAATGTAATTTGATTAGGTTGGTTTAGGATCCATTACATTCATGTTATAATTTGGAACAATAATAGTTATTTCATAGCATTATATATATATATATATATATATATATATATATATATATATATATATATATATATATATATATATATCCTGACTAGTTTAATTCGACCAGCAGAGATGGCTAAGATAAACACAAGACTGACCTCTCAAATTACCCTCTACAAGTGTATCAATGTTTAAAAGTTTCATAAGAAAATTCTACATTAACATCTATGTGACTAGTTTTACATAGTAACTAATTCCATAACTCAACATCAGGTATCTCATATATTATGTTGTATTTCAAAAAATCATGAATGGTTTTACACAATGTATTAAAGTATATGTACAGTGCATCCAGAAAATATTTACAACGCTTCACTTTTTCCACATTTTGTTATGTTACAGCCTTATTCTAAAATGGATAAAAAAAAATGTTTCCCCCTCAAAATTCTACAAACAATACCCCATAATGGCAACGTGAAAAAAATTTGTTTGAAATCTTCATTTAAAAAAGTACATAAAATAATAACATTTATAAAAAATAAAAAAAAACATGTATAAAAGTATTCACAGCCTTTGCTTAATACTTGGATAAAGCACCTTTGGCCCAAATTACAGCCTCAAGTCTTTTCAAGTATACTTTGCACACCTATTTTTGGGCAGTTTCTACTATTCTTCTTTGCAGATCTTGTTTCCTCTAATTATCCTTGAGATGATTTTACAACAGTGCATGTCAGAACACAAACTAAACCATGAAGTCTAAGGAATTGTCTGTAGACCTCTGAGACAGGATTGTATCGAGGCACAGATCTAGGGAAGGGTAAAGAAAAAAGGTCCCAATGAGCACAGTGGCCTCCATCATTCGTAAATGGAAGAACCACCAGGACTCTTCCTAGAGCGGGCTGCCCGATCAAACTGAGCAATCGGGGGATAAGGGCCTTAGTAAATGAGGTGACCAAGAACCTGATGATCACCCTAAAAGGGCTCCTGCATTTCTCTATGAAGAGAGAAGAAACTTTAAGAAGAACGACCATCTCTGCAGCACTCCACCAATAAGGCTTATATAGTAGAGTGGCCAGACAGAAGTAATGTAAAAGGCACATGACAGCCCATCTGCACTTTTTATCAAAAGGCACCTGGACTCGAAGCTCATGAGAAACAAAGATTGAACTCCCTGGCCTGAATGCCAAGCATCAAGTCTGGAGGAAACCAGGCACTGCTCATTACCTAGCCAATACCATCGCTACAGTGAAGCATGGTGCTGGCATCATCATGCTGTGGGAATGTTTTTCAGTGGCAACACCTAGGAGACTAGTCAGGATTGAGGGAAAGATAAATGCAGCAATATACAGAGACATACTTGATGAAAACCTGTTTCAGAGTGCTTTGGACTTTAGACTGGGGCGACGGTTCATATTCCAACAGAAAAACGACCCTAAGCACACAGCCAAGATAACAAAGAAGTGGCTATGGGAAAACTCGGTGAATGTCCTTGAGTGGCCCAGCCAGAGCCCAGACTTGAACCCGATTGAACATCTCTGAAGAGATTTGAAAATGGCTGTGCACCAACACTTCCTACCCAACCTGATGGAGCTTGAGAGGTTCTGCAAAGAAGAATGGTAAAAACTGCCCAAAAATAGGTGTGCAAAGCATTAAACTCGAAAAAAGCAAAGGCTGTGAATACATATGTACATGTTTTTGGTTTTTGTAAGACATTTACAAAGATTTCAAACACACTTCTTCCACGTTGTTATTTATGGGTTATTGTTTGTAGAATTTTGAGGAAAAATTAAATTAATCCATTTTGTTAATACAATCCAGATGCACTGTATATTACATATGTATAGAAACATTAGATAGTAAGTTAAAGACATGTTTTCCACATATTGTATTTGTATACATACTTTATTATACATGTCCTTAAGCAACCAATAGAAAAATCAAAAATGTTCATAAATGTTCAAATATATTACTATCATTTAATATTTGTTCATATATGGCCATATATCAGATTTCAAGAGTCAAGAGGCTTCCTTATGCATTATGTTTGTACTCACCTTAGTCCTCTACTTCCAAGATAAACCAACACATACTAGGTTTAAAAATATGTGTGAAAATCGTGTCTTGATTTGTGTGTGTGTAAAGCGTATATGTGCTTGTAGTATTCCTGACCCACCTGCCATGCTTCTAACTGCTGGGACAGATTAAACTTCTGCTGGATAGCATCAAGAAGCTGGCTGTTCAGAGACATAATGTCTACCTTACACTTCGCCAACTCCATCTCCACTGCTTTCTTTCTGAAGTATATATAGAGAAGGTTAAAAAAAATAGTTTAATCAAATGGAAGAACATGATTTTCTTCATGAAATTAGGTCATAAATATACGTTTATGGAAAGACATGGCATAATGTATTTTTAGGAGCAAATCCACAATAACGTAAACTATAAAGCCATATTCTGTTTACACATTAACAAACTAACTTCTCTGCACCACTGTCATTATTCAAACTCTACCCAAAATATTAGGCCCAAAAACCAGTATGCGTAAAGTCAATTTATACTGTATGTAAAATAATATGAAAATAATACATGGTGTAAACTTGACTAGTAAGCAAAAAAGCCCTACGGCACTAAGTAGCTGCATATTGGTTAAAACCTGCAAAGCTTTATGGCTGCATGATCTATGATCTAAAATAAAAGAGAAACAAGGTTCTTAAATAAAACAAGAGGATTCCAGGTATTTCAGAATTGGCTCCCTAAAATATGTGATTACATTATATATAAAATTTGATTTTTTTTAACTACTTAAAATTTTTGCAGTGGTGGAAAGTAACGAAGTAATTTGCTTTTTCGTGTATCTGCACTTTACTAAAGTATTTCCATTTGGGGAGACGTTTAATTTAACATTACTACATTTCAAAGTCAAAAATCAGATGTTCAGACACTTTTTTTGATTGCTGCTTGGTGGTATCTATATTATCACCAGCATACAGTTCAGCATCAGTTCAACAACAAGCAAAACATTTTTAGAGTAATAAATGATGGAATAAATTCCTTGCTCTAACTTGCGTTAACTCTAACCTGTGGCGTTATTTTATTTTTATTTTTTAAATAGTTCCCTTTCCTAGTATTTTGCAGATAAAGTGGGTAGCGGTTTGTGTATTTTTGCTTTATGATATGAACAAATCTGTGGAACAAAGGCCTACTTGACAATGGCATCATCTCTGTCTCGGATGGCATTTTGAAGTTGTTCGCTTGGCTCTTGAACCTCTGATGCTCTGAGTCTCTCATTTTCTTCCCTTGATGAGCACACTTCTAAGGAAAGAAGTGCAATCTACAAGAACATATTGGAACATAACAATCAACTGAATAATAAGGCTAAATGTGTTTATGCCATAAGGCATTTTAAACTACACTATCCTTATTTTACTTTCTGTTTCTGTTTGACTGTCAGTAAGTGTGTGTGTATTTAATATGCACCTGATTATGGAGTTGCAGCATGTCTTCCTGAGTGCTCCGTACCCTTTCCTGTTCCTGTTTGTAAAGTTCTTGCACTTTGTGCAGTTCCTCACTCAGTTTCCGCACCTGCTCTTCCAACACATCCTCATCACTGCGGTGTGATCCCTAATCCCAAACACACACACACACACACACACACACACACACACACACACACACACACACACACACAGTACAGTAAATAATAAAGAAACGACACAGCACAAATGTGTTTTAAATAAACTAAATTAAAAAAAAATTTTCTTTTCACATTTGTGTGACTTTAAATTATACCATGTCTTCCTTCCCTGACTTTTTAATTCTCATAAAATACTTTGTAAAAATATTCAACATAAATTACATAATACAAATTAATAGATAATTTTTTTGTTAAATAATTAATTAAATCACCTTTTTTGACTAAATATTTTAACTTCACATTATTTTAAATAGTTGTTAAATATACAGAAACATATAATAATATATCTTTCCTGTGTAGCGCTCCCCCACAAGCATATTTTCTGTACTCACTTGCAGTCTATCAATTGCTATTAATTAATACTATCCATCTGTGTCTGTTTTTTTCTATTTAATCACTGAAACATCTGTGAAATTTACCTCCTACAAAATTGGAGAGTTTTTTTTATTATTATTTACTAAGTTCTCTGATTTTGAAAACACATCAATGTTTTGTTTTCTTTTTTTTTATGAAAAATTACATATTTCCTGCATCGCTAGTTTTATTTTTAGTGTCTCCAGGGGCATACTGGTAGGGCTGAATATTTTAAATTAAAATAAATAAAAACCTCATCATTTACTACTGCATTTCAAATTTAAATACAAATACGAGCAGTTTGAACATTAAATAGATACAGATACAGACAGGAGCAGCATATATGTTCAGCATATATTGTGAGTGGATACTGATGTTGAGTTTGTGTGTTGCATGTTGCATATGTTATAAATATGGTTAATTGAAGAACAGATACAAGTACAGATATTGATATTCCATTACACCCAAATGTGTGTAATGCATGTTCATAAATGTAAATGGTAATTGTCTGTGTTTTTGCATGTTGCATGTAATAAATGCAGAGTCTTTGTGAATTATATGTTAAATGTGTGTTGCATATTGAATGTGTATATTTGCATGTTACATGTTTTGTGTGTGTGTGTGTGTGTGTGTGTGTGTGTGTGTGTGTGTGTGTGATTATTTGCCATACTGTAGACTCATTGGCATCCAGCAGGTTTTGTGTGAGTCTGCGCAGCTCGAGTAGACTGGACTGCAGGCTGCCCATAGGCACGTCTTTAGCTGATGAGGTTTCTGATGACTCATCCATGGATGAATCCGTGGACAGGGCAGAGTCTGTGATGTCATTTCCTCTGAGCTGGGAGCAGATAGAGCGAATCTGGCAATAAGCCTCCCATAGCTGCAGACGCAACTGCAGAGAAAAAATATAATAACATTGAGTGATGTTGATGTTTATGGTGTGAGACTGGCAAACGTAGGTGTCTGTTTCTATGGACGAGAAAGACTAGAGTGAGAGAGAATGTATGTGTGAGACCAACTATATTTGCAAGACTTTATTATGTTTTTCATCTTGTATGTGTGGGAGTGCTGGAATCTGAGTCAGAGCTCTAGCACCTGGATCTCTGTAGCACATGTGCGCACACAAACACACACGCACACACACACACATACGATAAGCGGCGGAGGAGGGAAAACTCGATTTTTTGCTACTCTCTCTATCACTCCTGTACACTATGTATCCCTTAACTTTACATTTTTTACTTTTTTTTCTTTGCTTATATTAATTTTCGTCACAATCTTCGCTTTCTGGCTTCGCTTTGCCATCTAGCAGCGGCGTCTCGAGCTCGTACCTAAATTTTTTGCTCGCGTAACAAAGCAAAAAATCGACAGAGTGACCGCTCGTACCTCGGAAAACTCGTACATTAATGCACTCTATATATATATATATATATATATATATATATATATATATATATATATATAGTGCCTTGCGAAAGTATTCGGCCCCTTGAACTTTGCGACCTTTTGCCACATTTCAGGCTTCAAACATAAAGATATAAAACTGTAATTTTTTTGTGAAGAATCAACAACAAGTGGGACACAATCATGAAGTGGAACGAAATTTATTGGATATTTCAAACTTTTTTAACAAATAAAAAACTGAAAAATTGGGCATGCAAAATTATTCAGCCCCCTTAAGGTAATACTTTGTAGCGCCACCTTTTGCTGCGATTACAGCTGTAAGTCGCTTGGGGTATGTCTCTATCAGTTTTGCACATCGAGAGACTGAAATTTTTGCCCATTCCTCCTTGCAAAACAGCTCGAGCTCAGTGAGGTTGGATGGAGAGCATTTGTGAACAGCAGTTTTCAGTTCTTTCCACAGATTCTTGATTGGATTCAGGTCTGGACTTTGACTTGGCCATTCTAACACCTGGATATGTTTATTTGTGAACCATTCCATTGTAGATTTTGCTTTATGTTTTGGATCATTGTCTTGTTGGAAGACAAATCTCCGTCCCAGTCTCAGGTCTTTTGCAGACTCCATCAGGTTTTCTTCCAGAATGGTCCTGTATTTGGCTCCATCCATCTTCCCATCAATTTTAACCATCTTCCTGTCCCTGCTAAAGAAAAGCAGGCCCAAACCATGATGCTGCCACCACCATGTTTGACAGTGGGGATGGTGTGTTCAGGGTGATGAGCTGTGTTGCTTTTACGCCAAACATAACGTTTTGCATTGTTGCCAAAAAGTTCGATTTTGGTTTCATCTGACCAGAGCACCTTCTTCCACATGTTTGGTGTGTCTCCCAGGTGGCTTGTGGCAAACTTTAAACGACACTTTTTATGGATATATTTAAGAAATGGCTTTCTTCTTGCCACTCTTCCATAAAGGCCAGATTTGTGCAGTATACAACTGATTGTTGTCCTATGGACTGAGTCTCCCACCTCAGCTGTAGATCTTTGCAGTTCATCCAGAGTGATCATGGGCCTCTTGGCTGCATCTCTGATCTGTCTTCTCCTTGTATGAGCTGAAAGTTTAGAGGGATGGCCAGGTCTTGGTAGATTTGCAGTGGTCTGATACTCCTTTCATTTCAATATTATCGCTTGCACAGTGCTCCTTGGGATGTTTAAAGCTTGGGAAATCTTTTTGTATTCAAATCCGGCTTTAAACTTCTCCACAACAGTATCTCGGACCTGCCTGGTGTGTTCCTTGTTCTTCATGATGCTCTCTGCACTTTAACCGGACCTCTGAGACTATCACAGTGCAGGTGCATTTATACGGAGACTTGATTACACACAGGTGGATTCTATTTATCATCATTAGTCATTTAGGTCAACATTGGATCATTCAGAGGTCCTCACTGAACTTCTGAAGAGTTTGCTGCACTGAAAGTAAAGGGGCTGAATAATTTTGCACGCCCAATTTTTCAGTTTTTTATTTGTTAAAAAAGTTTGAAATATCCAATAAATTTCGTTCCACTTCATGATTGTGTCCCACTTGTTGTTGATTCTTCACAAAAAATTACAGTTTCATTTCTATATGTTTGAAGCCTGAAATGTGGCAAAAGGTTGCAAAGTTCAAGGGGGCCGAATACTTTCAAGAAGGCACTGTATATATATATATATATATATATATATATATATATATATATATATATATATATATATATATATATATATATATATATACTGTATATATATACATTCATATACACATATGACTTGTATTATGTCTCTACTGTTTATATATCATATATAATCATATATAATTCCTCTCTTATCTTAGAGATATCATTAGAGAGTGTGTGAAGTGCTTCACTCAGCAGGCTGTTTTCCTACTGGAGGTCCACAGTAAGCCATGGATGAACTAAGAACCCACATGCCTTGGACTTAAACATTCAAATAAAGTCTAAAGCTGATATACTTTAGCTGCCTCTCTAACCTCCGACCATGATGCTGCATAATGTTTTACATGATCATGCATATGCTTCCCCTCATTTTTTGCCATCCGTATAAAATCTGTTTTCTGTCTATGCTAAATAAAGCGAGCCAGTGGTTGTCACATTCCAGCATATTCCAGTTTAAATTATATTTATCGTTGCGGCCTTGAGGTTACCTTGAGATGCAAACGGAAGAGCCGAAATCTCTGCAAATGTCAAGTTTCTGTTCCCGAGTGCTCCCTATGGCTGAAGTGTTACTTGTGTATATATATATATATATATATATATATATATATATATATATATATATATATATATATATATATATATATGTATGTATGTATGTATGTATGTGTGTATGTGTAAGTGTGTACCTGCTCCCTCTCCTGCTCGAGCTCCTCCTGCTCCATGCTCTGCTCTATCTCACAGAGTAGCGAGCGACTATTTGAGCTGAAGCCCTGAAGACTTCTCTCCTCGGTCATCTCTGCCAAACGAACGCTTAACTGCCGATGAGACAAACGCACCTCCTGCAGCTCCAAATGATTCTGCCGCAGCTAAGGATACATGACATACAAACTTAAATTGATAGGCTAGGGAGAACATAATGGTTTACATGGTCTATTTGCAGACTCACCCATTAGAAGCTAACGGAGAAAAAAAAAAATCGTATGACCATAGACTAAATAACCGATTCTGATTGACTGAAAGGTGTGTGTTCGAAATGCTGATAACCCAGGCAATTCCGGTCAATTTACTCAGCATTTTTAAATTAATGCGCTGCCTTATAAACAACTTTAACCATAATATCACACAGTTACAAATTGCATACAGAGTGAGATAGCTATTTTAAACATGACAAGTGTTTAACCTTTGAACTATCAATATTTCTTAACTCACCTAGACTATTTTCAAAAGCATTAAAAAACACAGAAAGCAAGCTTAGTTGAATATATTTTTGGTTATTATTTATTTATTTACAACTAGCATTTTTCATGCTAAAATTACTCACACAGAATACACACAAAATCACTTACACAGAATAGTTTAAACAATCACTTGCCTGTAAATCCTTCTCATGGCATAGTTTTTCCAACACAAGTGTCCGCTCTTTTAAGTTGTCCACAGTGCTCTGCAGCTGCTCATTCTCCTCATGCAATGTGGTTAAACATCGCTCAAGGTCCTGCTTATGCTTAGACAGAATTTTTATCTAAACAAGATAAGTGAACAGAATGCGCTGGGTCAGATACAATGCCACAGACAGCCTAACCAACAGCAGTTGTTAGTTCGAATTTTCCATAAACCAAACAGCAAATACTGCATAGCTTCATGGAAAGGCCTACAACCACCCACAGTTATAGGAATGTTAAACTTGAACCACTGCCTAGAAAAAGCATGCAAGGTCAGTGACACTGCCGTAGGAATTTAGGATTGACTACTTTAATAAGGTGCCTAGCAAATTAGCTGGTATTAAAAAAAGACAAGCCATAGCTGATATTCAGTTTGTGACCCAAAATAACCCAGCCATTAGGGTTGCACAAGCCAGTGCAGTCTTAGTGCCGGTCACAAGCCCGGATAAATGGGGAAGATGCGTTAGGAAGGGCATCCAGCGTAAAACGTGCCCAATCAAATATGCGGATCACAAATCAGACTTTCATACCGGATCGGTCGAGGCCCGGGTTACCAACGACCGCCACAGGTATTGTTAGTCAACAGGGTACCGGTGTAAATTAGGCTACTGTTGCCCGAAGGAGGAGAAGGAAAGGAGGAAGACGTCTACAGAGACAGCAGGAAAAGGAGAAGTGTAGGAGAGTGGAGGTTAGGATGGGCACTTTAAATGGAGAGGATAGCTAATATGATGGAGAGAAGAAAGGTAGATATGTTGTGTGTTTAGGAGACCAAGTGGAAGGGGAGAAAGGACAGGAACATTGGAGGGGAAATTTAAGCTATTCTATCATGGTGTGGATGGAAAGAGAAATGGTGTAGGGGTGATTCTGAAGGAAAAGTACAGTAAGAGTAGTGGAGGTGAAGAGAGTTTCTGATAGGGTGATGAACGTGAAACTGGAAGTTGAAGGGGTGATGATAAATTTCATCAGTGTCTATGCTCCACAAGTGGGTTGTGAGATGGAGGAGAAGGAAAAATTCTGGAGGGAGTTAGATTGAGTGGTAGAAGGTGTACCTAGGAATGAACGATTGGTGATTGGGGCAGACTTCAATATCCATATTGGTGAAGGGAACAGAGGTAATGAGGAGGTGATGGGTAGGTATGGTCTTAGATAGAGGTAGAGGACTGTGGAATGGCAGATGGTGGTAGTTTTTGCTTAAAGGGTGGAAATGGCAGTGGTGAATACGTATTTTAAGAAGAAATAGGGTAACATATAAGAGTGGAGGAAGGTGCACACAGGGGGACTATGTTCTATGTAGGTGATGCAACCTGAAAAAGATTGGAGACTGTAAGGTATTGGCAGTGTAGCTAGACAGCATTGGATGGTGGTCTGAAACAGAATTGGGAGCGGCAGGGAGATGAGAAAATTAGGCAGGAGTACAAGGAGATGCAGCAGAATGTGAAAAGGGGTGTGGAAAAAGCTAAGGAAAAGGCATATAAGGAGCTGTATGAGAAGTTGGACACTAAGGAAGGAGAAAAGGATTTGTACCGATTGGCCAGGCAGAGGGACCGAGCTGGAAAGGATGTGCTACAAATTAGAGGATGGAGATGGAAATGTATTGACTAGTGAGGAGAGTGTGTTAAGAAGATAGAGCGAGTTTTTTAAGCAGCTGATGAATGAGGAAAATGAGAGAGAAAGAAGGGTTAGATATTGTGGAGATGGTAAAGCAGGAAGTGGATAGGATTAGTAAGGAGGAAGTGAGAACAGCGATTAAGAGGATGAAGATCCTCTTATAAGAGGTGATAAGAGTGGAAAGTTGGACCAGATGACATACTGGTAGAAACATGGAGATGTTTAGGAGAGATGGCAGTGGAGTTTTTAGCCAGGTTGTAAACCAAAATTTAGGAATTTGAGAGGATGCCTGAGGAATGTAGAAGAAGTGTGCTGATACCGTTTTTTTTAAGAATAAGGGAGATGAGCAGACTTGCAGTAACTACAGGGGAATAAAGTCAATCAGTCACACCATGAAGTTATGGGAAAGAGCAGTGGAAGCCAGGCTGAGAAAAGAGATCACTATCTGTAAGCAACAGTATGGTATTATGCCGAGGAAGAGCACCACAAATGCATTATTTGCTTGATGTTGATGGAGCAGTATAGAGAAGGTCAGAAGGAGCTGCATTGTGTGTTTGTGTATTTAGAGAAAGTGTACAACAGGGTACAGTGAGAGGAGTTGTAGTATTGTATGATGAAGTCTGTTGTGTCAGAGAAGTATGTGAGGGTGGTGCAGGACATGTATGAGGACAGTGTGACAGCAGTAAAGTGTGCAGTAGGAAAGACAGACTGGTTTAATTTGGAAGTTGGACTGCATCAAGGATCGGCTCTGAGCCCTTTCTTGTTTGCAGTGGTGATGGACAGGTTGACGGACGAGGTCAGACAAGGTCTGACAAGAAAAGTCTTCAAGGACTATAATGTTTGCGAATGATATTGTTATTTGTGGTTAAAATAGGAAGCAGGTGGAGAAAAATCTGGAAAGGTAGCGGTACATGTGTGTAAATAGAGTACGTGTGTGTGAATGAGAGGGAGGGCAGTGGAGTGGTGCGGTTGCAAGGAGAAGAGGTGGTGAAGGTGGAGGAGTTTAGATACCTGGGGTCAACAGTGCAAAGTAATAAAGTGTGTGTTAGAGAAGTGAATAAAAGTGTGCAGGCAGGGTGAAATGGGTCACAAGAGTGATTTGTGATAGAAGAGTATCTGCAAGAGTGAAAGGGAAAGTTTATAGGACTGTGGTGAGACCTGCGATGTTGTATGGTTTAGAGACAGTGGCATTGACTAAAAGACAGGAGGCGGAGCTGGAGGTAGCAGAGCTGAAGATGTTGAGGTTTTCGTTGGGAGTGACGAGGATGGACAGGATTAGAAATGAGTTTATTAGAGGGACAGCACATGTAGGACGTTATGGAGACAAGATGAGGGAGGCGCGATTGAGATGGATTGGACATGTGCAGAGGAGTGACATGAGGTACATCAGCGGGTGAATTCTTAGGATGGAGCCACCAGTAGGGAGGAAAAGAGGAAGATCAAGGAGGAGGTTTATGGATGTTGTGAGGGAAGACATGCAGGTAGTTGGTTTGAAAGAGGCAGATGTAGAGGACAAAATAGTATGGAGAATGGTGATCCGCTGTGGCAACCCCTCAGAGCAGCCGAAAGAAATAGAAGAAGAAAATTTTTATTTATTTCAGTTATGTGGTAAACTGTGCCAAATTCAGATGTATCTGCTTCTGTTGTTTCCTGCTCATTAGTTGTCAATGCAGTGAAAAGTCAAAAAGATAATACTGTGCTTACAGACAAAGTCTACATTATAATACATACCTAGTTCTTTAGAATTAGAAAAATCTTCCAAAAGTAATCACCTAAAATTTACTTACATTTTTAAAAGTTCAGTAGACAATGCAGCATGGAACAGTAAATTGCCTTCACTCCACTACAACTTTAGAATTTCACATTTGAGACATAAAAAGGAAAAAAACCTGTCTGCTTATATAATTCAGCACATGCCTGAATTTCTTTCTTTATCAGTAATCAGTCTAGTTAATTCCAAGCACAAAATAGAATACCTTATATGTCAGATTTAAATCATTTGACAAATGAAGATTAGATTTGGATTTTACTGAACTCTGTTCTACGGTCATGATTTAACGTCGTCTCCTAATAGGACTAGACAAAAGCATATGTAACTTATTGTATAGCCATTAGTGAGTTCTTACACCATGAGACTTGACACCTTGATATAAATGTAGTATCATCAATATTAAATATTTTTATAATTCCATAAGCTATATATATATATATATATATATATATATATATATATATATATATATATATATATATATATATATATATATATATATAAATTTGAGTTAAATTAAAGTCTATGAACATATGGCATGGTATCTCTATTTCTGTGATATTTTAATGAGATGAGTCTCTATTATGAATAGTCTATTTGGATAAAGTGCTGTTTCTCCTTTTGTGCAATGAAAATGAAACAACAAATGAGTGATATGTAAATGAATGGATTGTAGTAAATGCCTACTTACTTCTAGCTCTTGCTGCTCCCCAAAAAAATAAAATAAGTAAAATAATTAAGAATAGCAGAGAAATTATGTTTTTGCAAAACTCTTTTTAAAAGTACAATAGTTACTATGTAATTTTATTGCTCTAAAAAAGAAAAGAGCACATGGTTCCACTGTCCTTTACCTCTGCTTGTAGGCTTTCTAATTGTGTCATGTGATGGTTTTTTGAGATGTTCTTCTCTCTGAAATCATCTCTCAATGAATGGACCTGGGTGCACAGCTGTCTCTCCACATCAGCAGCCTGTGGAAAATATATATTAAAGAGTGACAGACTTGGCCAGCCTGAAACCTTCAAAAGTTTCCCCCAATGAAGTCATTAGTTGTTATTAGCGTTGGTGTGTTTTGGGTCTTTGTCATAATAAATTTGATCCCAATTAGGCTGGATGTATTTCTCTGTAAAGTGTCAGATAGAATGTTTCTGCAGATTTTTGACTTCATTGTGCTGCAACGATAATCAGTAAATAGCACTGGTGAATACAGTACACGATTCCTGTATTCAAGTAAAACTACAAATAATCTGCTTACACATGAGTCCAGTAAATGTACATTTTAAATTTTTACTTGAGCAAAAGTACAAAACCAACTTGCTTTTAAAAGTACTTAAGTATCTAAAGTAAAAGTACTGATCTATGAGCACTGTATATTAATCATTAATGCAATTCAATATTTCAAATTCATGCGAATCATATCTTTTCATACATACAGTTTTCTACTGTTATAGGCACACAGTGAGAGAACCCTTATTTTACACAAGCTCCATGTTGTTATGGCTGTGATCTTGCAACAGGCTTTCATTTAACACAATTTATGTAGCAAGGAAGTGCATGTTTAATCTCAAATGTATTAGAGTCAATATAATTAACATGAAAGATTATACACATTAATGTGTAGTAATGGAAAAAAAAAAAAGAATTCCCAAAAAGAAAATAATAATATAATAATATAAAAAAATTACTGAAATACAGTAGAAAGTTCAAATGTCCACATTACTGTGCACAATAATTGATCAAGATTGGTAAGCCTCTTCCAATCTTTTTGTCTCTTTCTTCTCTGCTCTCGATGTAGTCTTGGAAAGAGATTGTAATATGAGGTGGTGTCAAAAGGTTTTGAGACTGTTTGTAACACACCAACAGATTGCAGCACAAGGATGCACGCACAGTCACAGGAAGCACCAACCTTCCAAAATCGGAAGCTGTGCAACTGGTGCTATTCTGACCACGTGCATTACCATGTCTGTGATTTCATCATGGACAACAAGTTAGAACAAAGAGCAAACATGACATTTTGCAGGCACAAACAGAAAAATATACCCTCTCTGAATTTCAATAGTGATTCCCTATTTTTGTATTTAATTTAAGCATTCAGAAGCAACTGATATAGGTTAAAAATGTTTCATTAACTTTTCATTTCTCAAAGAAAACAATCCAGTCATTATCAAAACTGTCATTTTTACAGAGACACAAGTTTACTTTAAAGCACACACTGAGTCTCTTAAAGCACACACAGCTTTTAAAATGATTCAGTTTAATCTTGGTTCAAGAGTAATTTTTTTTTTTTGTTTTTAACTGTTGTATTTCTTTAACACGATTCTTTATCATAACTTCACATTCCCTGATTTGCAGATATAGGCTTTGTGCTAAGCTTCAAATCAATCCCTAACTTTAGAGTATGTTTTTTCTATCCACATCTAAACTACAGGATAAAAATATTTTTGTTCTTAATTTAATATGCTAAACAAATTACTAGGCATTACTTGTCAATCAGGATAAAACCATAATGTGAACATTACACAGATTAATAGGACCACAACATCACATTTTACTGTGACATTTCGCTTAAAACTGCCTACAAAGTATCTAGTTGGCATAAAATGTAAAATTGCTAAATGTGCATACTGACATCAGTTTTACTGCACATCTGAAATATGAGTATGATGAAGATAGAGTGCTACAAGAATGTACCAAAAATGGCATTATAATTTAATTTCTATGGGGAAAAGTTAAACTACATGACTCCCATTCAATACATGTGTATAGTAGGGACAAGAAACGTACAGTACACTCAGCATGTCAAAATTTCCTATGCTGCTGCCAAAAGGTCAAGCTTAGTGAACTCTCAATTTGCAAGTTTGTATTATGTAAAGATAACTGATTGATAGGAAATACATCACAGTACACAATACATCACAGGTTAATGCCTATTCAGAAACTACAAGATGAATACACCAAGAGATTTTGTATTATATTATATCCAGTTGCATCTTACTTTTGCAGCAGGTATCCTAACAAATTTACATTTACATTTGTGGCATTTAGCAGACGCCCTTATCCAGAGCAACGTACAAAAGTGCTTTGAGTCTCTAGCAATTAATAAATCTACACTGGTATGCAAGATTACAAACTTAATATAAATATAACTCTTGAATTCTACAAAGCAAACTTGGAAAGTGCCAATTTAGGTGTTTCAGGTCTTTAATTGTCGCTTGAAGATAGTCAGGGCCTCCGCTGTACGGACATCTAGGGGGAAGTTCATTCCACCACCTCGGTGCCAGAACAGAGAAGTTTAGTTTGAAAGTTTAGTGTGACTGCAGCTTTAGCTTTATAACACCCCCACCACCACTGAATAGATATCTGGACCTGCACATTAGAGGCAGAGTGCTGTCAGAATTATTTAATTTACTATCATTTCCCATCAGCTAGTGCACATTTTCCTAATGACCTAATGTTGCAAGTCGCATGCTACATCTACCTGTTGCAGTTTTTACCCAATACACACACACACACACACACACACACACACACACACACACACACACACACAAACATGCACACAAATAAGGGGCTGCAATAAAAAAAAAATTCATACTTTTTTGTGTTTTAAATCAGTAATGCTTGACTAGCTTCATATCACTTTTCCTTAAAATAATAAAAAGTTGTCGCCCATGTTTTTTATAACACAATGTATGCATAGGCTGGTTACTTAGTCTCTCTACTTAGTCTTTAATCACCCGACAATGCTCACCGATAGTCTGCACTATTCTACAGCTTTAGCCCACTCTTGTTTTTTAGCCCACACTGCTACTTCATTTTAGCCCACAGTGCATCACTTACATTGCTGTTCTCTCAAAATATGAATTAAATGTCTGTCAGTGAACTTCAGATTAAGGTATTAAAAAAACCAAATCCATTGCAAACCCCACAAAAACATAAGCAGTACCTAATTTATATAAATCCCACAAGAGCTATAAATAGTATTTTCCTCTCACACACTCCCAAGAACTGGTAAGGAAATTCTCATCTTGCATAGTCTGTACCAGACTTTTTTCTGCAAACCCCACTTACATTTACATCATTTGGCAGATGCCAAAAGCAAAGCAACTTACAATTATTTCATTTATATAACCCCAATTTCAAAAAAGTTAGGACGCTGTGTAAAATGCAAGATGCAATGATTTGCAAATTTCAGAAACCCATATCTTATTCACAATTGCATGTAGAAATTATATCAAATGTTTAAGCGGAGAAAATAATAAAAACATATTTTAAAAGATTATTGAAATTTTTTTTTTTTTATCATTTTTAAAGAAAAGATATTTCCAAATTTTTCGGAATTGGGGTTGAAATTGGGGTTGCTGGAAATTTTAACAAACAACCTTTTATTCATATGCCCAATATATTAACCACTTAGCTACCACTTTCCTATAACACTTCCCATACTTTTCTATCACTTTGTGCAGAAATATCAGGAAGTACTAAAAACAACAAGGCTGTTGAAAAAAGGAATTCCATTCACAAATTACACAAAACAAACTGCAGAATAACTTATCTACTATCTACTCCAGACCCACGTACCATGGGAAACATTTTGGAAAGCTTTATTTTTTTTTGCTATATATTTCTGTTTTCTGTTTGCTACGTTCCAGAAGTTTAAAAAAGTTTGTTGGACTTGCTATCAGTATCAATTATAAAACTGGTACATGTAGCATTGCTGTATGTCAAAGTGGATGGAAAGAAGGTATCCTTTAAGCAATGTTTTATTTAAGTGCCCATTTAGCCATTAAAGAATAAAGAAAACACATTTAATTAACATTAAACAAAACATTTGAGTTTGGTTACACTCCTAGTAAGTACTGTAAACTTCTTATGTTAATACAGGCCTGGCCTTAATTCATTATTATGACAATACTCACAATGTGTTCTTTACAAGTGAAATTCTATACTAACCATAAATAATAAATCAACAAATACCCAGTTTAATTGTAATAGTCATAGTCTTATCCCTTAAAATCTTTAGGTTTTTTGTAGAATCACCCACTTTGTCCCTTGTGACAAACTATTTAAATGTGCACTTACTCTTCTGAGCCGCTCGAGCAGACTGTGATTTTGTTCAGAGAGTTCGGTAATGGTGCGGGTCTTGTCCCGATCAGCTTCACGTAGCTGTATCTTGTGCTTCTCCAGCTCACCCTTAAGCTGCTGCACATCAGTCTCCAGCTCAGCCACTCGACCCTCCCACTCACCTTCTCGTCTCTCCAAGCGCTGCCGCAACTCATGCTTTTCCTGCTCCAGATTCTGCAAAGAAAAGAGAAAAATGCTAAATTAAGTCAGACATTTTCGCACACCCTCAGGTTTGTGAAGGGACCTCTGGCTGTTCATGGGACATGATCCTGAATTTAGTATATAAATGGAGTTTTGCATTTCCAGATTCACCTTGACCCATGAGCAGAATAAAGCGGTTACTGAAGTTGGATGAATGAATGAATGAATGATGTTATAAATGTAATAAATCAACATTCAAGCTTCAATTTCCTGGGATTATACAAACTTTAATCATAACATTTACCCATCAACCATTTACCTAAGATAATATAACATATAATCCTTATAGTTTACATGTAGGTCAAATCAGTGGTACTATTAGGTCAACTTCAAATAATGAATTTTAATGAATAGTTTAAAAACAAATGAATACATAATAAGGCTACTGTATATACTATTGAAAAAGTAAAACATGCAGACAAGATATAATGGGTAGGTTAAGGACATCTGGAAAATCACTTCCTGTACCCAAAAAAATAAAAAATAAATCCAAAAAATCAATAACCTTACAGCATTTTATGTAGTGTACTGTTAATGCCTTGCTTGACAGCACAGCTTAAAGTAGATAATGAAGAGAGGGTATAAGGGCATAGTACAAATCTGTAGTAGATGTAGGCATAACTGCCCTTTTGGTATTGCTGAGGATTAGACTTTGTTGCACTGTACATCATGCACTGAAAGAAAAGAGGGCTTTGAATAGCCAAGATAACTAAGACATGCAAACATTGCAAGGTAACAGAGTCATGGAGCATTCAGTAGCATACTTGTAGGTGGCTGCTAGGTGTTGAATTGGTGTAAAAATAATGCCCTGGGCTTCCATCTAAAGTATTCTGTTTTCCTAATATAAACTCTAGATCTACTGCAACAAGGATAAAGCAGTTCCTGAAGACTGAATTATTAATTAATAGGAACTACTAGAATGAGAAAGTATGGTGGTAAGAAATCCTTATTCCAATTTAATAAACAGTATCTAACAGTATTAGGGGATAGCTCATCTTATGCTCTTTCCTTTTTGTGTTTTAATATCCTAAAATCTGATTACATGCTAAGGGTATCTTTCTAATCACATGAGAGGTTATAAAATTGAATAAAATAGATAAATAGGATAAGGATTTACAAAAACTATAAGCTAATTTAAAGAGTGACGATTTCCATTTCTTCATTTTTTAAAGACATTTTACCATTTTCTTTGCCAGATTATGGTTTCTGTAAAAGGTACATTTTCAAGACTCATAAAGCTGAAGGCATAAATATATAGGCATAAATATAAGTATTAACTTTCTCGAATTATGCACAACAAAGACTACATCAGGTTATTGACTGCCAGACTTTTGTTATGTTAATTTTGTTATGTTATCTTATGTTAAGATTCCTGGGGATTAACAGTTTTTGAAATACTTAAACCAACCCTTTTTGTACCAACATCGTTTTCATGATCAAATTCACAGCCATCACACTTTTCCGATTCTGATGAAAATGTTACTGACCATTTATTGCAATATTTGCCAAAGGTGTATAGAGCTGGGCTGTTCTCAAATACCATATTCATAGTATCTATATTTCCTAATGAAACACGCAGAGCCCCCATAGTCCCTTTACTGTATAATGATTATTTTTGTCCAACTGCAATGCTAGGCATTCAAAAAACATACATCTTAGAAATTTTGTGTTCATTGGTTTCCTTAAACTCTCTCTCAGTACATTGTATCTTTAAAAGAAATAGGAAATAATGTAAAGTCAAGGCGATTTCAATTTCAAAATCTGCAAAACGATCAGTTTTGATATCAGTAAACTTAAATTTTCTTCTTGCTTCTTTACTTCTAGATCTTATTATAATTGAAAGTGACTTACTTCTAGTTTCTCATTCAGATCCTTGGTCATTTTTTCATATTGCTTCGTGAGGTCTTGGTTTCTCTCGAGCAGCGCTTTCCCGAGTTTTGCAGCCAAAACCAAGTCCTTCTCTTTTTGTCGGAAGAGCGCTAAAAGATCTGCGTCCTGCTCGTTTATGACCAGTTCTTCTTCCCGTTCCCGTGTAAGCATGGTCAGTTCTTCTTCCAGGACCGTGCCAAGGCCTCCGGACCCGGCGTTAAGAAGTGATTGATGCAGATGAGTTAGTGGGGGCGGATGAGTGAAGGTTCCTCGTGAGGCTGGAGGATTTTGCGAGTCGCAATCCGCGCAGGCGCTGTCCAACTCAGCTTGTGCTGAAATCTCGGCCGCAACGGACGAAATGGTGTGTGGATTGAGGCCGAAAGCTGACATCGCAAAATAAACCGAAAGATCGAACTGCTTTATAGCCTCTGGCCTTTTACCATTTGCAGCAGCTCTGTAAGATCTGATCCAATAGGCGCCATGGGAAATTGTGGGGAGATGATGGAATACGCACCGCCTCCAAATTATTTCATTGCCTTAAGCAAACATTTAGCCATATCGTGTCATTCCTTCTTCAGGACGTTTCTCGATTGGAATATATATCGAAAACCCGTGTCTGTGTTAATCTCCCAGGTAATCCCAAGGAATAAAGACGCGTCCACAACTGAAGAATTTTTTTCCCGTACCCGATTCTACGTTATCCACCTTGACGCACACTCTCCACCGTTCGATGTGTCCATCTTAATGCATCGGGGTCGTGTGTCGCCATAACGGAGCTCCCTAACCTCTGATGCGTTTTTAGTCTCCTGACCTAAAACACCAACACTGGATACCGACGTTTGTGCGCGAGCTCTGCGTACGTCCCACCTTCACCCTGAGCGCGCCCGCACTCGTGACGTCAGTCTTACAAACCGTAAACCCATTGGTTGAATACCATAACGCCACATAGTGCGCTACGTGACCGACACAGATGTGTTCATATTAATTATATGGGGTGGGTTCCGTCCAAAATTGATCATAACTAATTAAAATTAAAATGTCCATAAACCGCCATACATTTTCATCCACCCACGCACCCTCACACACACACACACACACACACACACACTTAAGATTATCTTAATATTTTGATGATATTCAATTCAATTTATTTTTATTTGTGTAGCGCTTTTAACAATGAACATTGGTAATGTGGTGATAAAAACGAACAAGATGTTTTTTATAAGTGTAAGTTTGTCCCTGATGAGCAAGCCAGTTGCAACTGTGGCAAGGAAAAACTCCCCGAGATGGCATAAGGACACCGAATGTCCATTTATTACAGATAAACAATGTTGCGGTGTGCAGTGATGGTGATCAGAAGCAAACTGTAGTCCTGAGTCAGTGTAGCAGATTGTTGGCATTAACTACAGTCCAAATCCATCCTCAAAGCTCCCGTTCTTACTCCGGAATTTCATGGAACCACCCAAGGAGTTGATGAGAAACCGTCCCCAGCTGCACAGAGTGGCCTCCAATCAAAGAGAACACTATCCAGAGGCAGGCCTCTGGATAGTGAAGAGGGGCAGGAACCAGAAGGTAACACAGACACGAGGACTCGCTGGGATAAGAGTCAACCCACCACACCACCGTCAACAAACCTGAGTAAACTTGCGAGAGTGAGGGGAAGAGTCTTTATAAGAGCTGCCCAATGCTGTAGTCTTCATTATTTGAGGTACCAACAACCTCCACCTTTTGATCTAAGTAGGCGTGGAGGACCATATTGGTACAGAAGTTCACTAAAAGACTGCGGTGTGAGACCGTTAAGTGCTTTATATGTCAGTAGTAATGTTTTATAATCAATGTAAGATTTGATTGGGAGCCAGTGTAGACTGATTCAAACAGGGGTGATGTGGTCAGATTTTCTAAATCTAGTGAGGACTCTTGCTGCTGCATTCTGAACTAACTGAAGCTTATTTATGCACTTACTCGAACACCCAGACAGTAAAGCATTACAATAGTCTAATCTAGATAATCTAGTAACAAAAGCATGGACTAGTTTTTCTGCATCCTGTAATTACATCATATTTTTAGCAATATTTCTGAGGTGAAAGAAGGTGATCCTGGTAATATTATTCACATGAGCCTCAAAGGAAAGACTAGGGTCAATAATAACACCAAGGTCTTTGACTGCTGTACACACTGAGATAGAAACACCATCCAGAGATGCTACATAATCGGAAAGTGTACTTCTAACTGCATGTGGTCCTAGTAAAAGTAGTTCCGTCTTATCCGAGTTAAGCAGAAGGAAGTTATCAAGCATCCAGTGTCTAATGTCCTTTACACACTCCTCAACATTTCTTAACTGATCTATCTCATCTGGCTATGCTGAAATATACAGCTGTGTATCATCAGCATAGCAATTGACGAATACCATATTTAAGTATAATTTCACCCAGAGGCAGCATATATTAAGAGAAAAGCAGTGGGCCTAAGACAGATCCTTGCGGAACACCAAACTTTACCTCAGAGAGTGTGGCGAACTCACCATTTAAGCCAAGAGAGAGCTGTTCCCTTTATTCCAACAAAGTTCTCGAGTCTAGCAAGCAGGATATTATCATCAATGGTGTCAAAAGCTGCACTAAGGTCGAGCAAAAAAAGTAACAATTTGTAGATGCTGGTCTGTATTTTTGCTGATTGGTAAATCTCTCTATACTTGTAAGAGACCCTGATTCTCTAGGATACTCTTAAATACCCAGCCATGTTACTAACCTGTTGCCTAATTAATCTAATTATTCTAATTAGATGGGAATAACCTTCCAGTGGTTTCTTTTTAGTAACTTACATTTCTAGCCTTTTGTTGCCACTTTCCAAAGTTTGTTGAGATGTGCCACAGCCACCAAGTTTAACATTTTACATGTTCTATTGTGTTTTTATTTTTATTTTACACAGTGGCCCAATTTTTGTTTGGGTGCGCATTCACATAATTTTTTGCAGTTTAATCGCTATGTCCCAGAGCTATCAGTGGTAACATTCCACTATGCAAAGAAATTATTGTAAAAAATCAGAGTGATATAACAATCACACACATGCCTTAAAATAGACGGACAATTAAATCAAATTAAATTGGTAGTATTTCCAATAGCATGGAAGGAGAGCCTCCAGAACTATAGAAAAACTCTTAGTGCTGCTAGATCTATGTATCTGTAAACCATAAAAGAAAATAACAAAAGTAACCCTATATTTCTATTTAGTACTGTAAAATTTACTAGGACCCCCACAGCATTAAGCTGTAGCTGTGCTGAGTTCATGACAAATAACAAAATTAAATAATATTAAATAAAATACCCAGCCAGGTCAAGATCAGGTCAAGATCTCCGAATAACTCTTCATGACTCTCTGCTCTCCCCTTCAGCCAATGCTCGTAAAAAACTATGGACAATGAACTGTCCTTCTTCTCACATGTCGCTAATGTGGCTCGTTCCTGTCGATTTCTTCTCTACAACATCCGAAGGATTCGACCATTTCTGTCCACACAGGCTGCCCAGGTGCTTGTTCAGTCTCTTGTCATTTCAAGACTCGACTACTGCAACTCTCCACTGGCAGGTCTTCCCCTGAACGCTATTCGACCTCTGCAAATGATCCAAAATGCAGCTGCACAACTTGTTCAATCTGCCCAAGTTCTCCCACACCACGCCACTGTTGCGCTCCCTTCACTGGCTTCCAGTAGCTGCACATATCAGATTCAAAACACTGATGCTTGCCTACAAGACCAAAAATGGACCAGCACTATCTTATCTCAGAGACCTCATCACATCTTGCACTGCACCACACTGTCTGAGATCCTCCAGCACTGCTCGACTGGTACCACCTTCTCTCAGAATGAGAGGTAAGTACACTTCAAGGCTCTTCTCTGTTCTGGCACTAAGGTGGTGGAATAAACTTCCCCTAGATGTCCGTACAGCGGAGTCCCTGACTATCTTCAAGCGACGATTGAAGACACCTCTTCCTGAAACACTTAAATTAGCACTTTCCAAGTTTGCTTTGTAGAATTCAAGAGGTATATCTATATTAAATTTGTAATCTTGCGTACCAGTGTAGATTTATTCATTGCTAGAGACTCAAAGCACTTTTGTTTGTCGCTCTGGATAAGGGTGTCTGCCAAATGCCGCAAATGTATATGTACCCAGCCTGCTAAGCAAGACAATTTGATAACTAACCTTGTAAAAAAACAGCATAACTATACCACATCATCAATTAAACTGTTTTACTTGCATTCGAGGTACCAAAATTATTTCACTTATTTGCTAATAAAAAAAAAAAAAAAAGGATACTTTGTCTACATGTTTCTTGAAACAAAAACTTTATTTCGGCTTCTCCCATTAGGGGTCGCCACAGCGAATCATCCGTGTTCATGATCCGCATGTTCAATTTGGCACGTTTTTTACACTGGATGCCTTTCCTAACGCAATCCTCCTCATTTACCACTTTGACTAGTGCTAAACCTGACTGATATTTAATGATGATATTTAATGTTATACTGTATTTAATAATGTTATTTCTGTATGTGTATTAGAACTGTCAACCTTTTATAAGAATTTTGGAGATGACGGGGAGGTTTCATATTGGAATGTAGTTAGACAGGGTTTAGGTCAGGTTATTTAATCTGGGTTTTGAAAAGTGATAGTTTAAAAGATTTAGGCACATAACCAGTGGTAAGGAATAATGTACTATTTTGAAAAGAGATTTAATTTATTTTGGAATGATCTGTTTCAAGAAACATGTAGGTTTAATTTTTGACAAATTCTAATTGTATTTATTTTTTTCTAGAGGAATCCTCACACTGTTAAGCACTAGAAACTCCACTGAATAAAGTGTAATAAAAAAGATTCACTTTTGTAAAACCTATTTGCAATAATGGCATAGTCACATGACTATGTGTAATGGTACAACACATTGAACACACTAATCCAAACTGAGACAAACTAAGGTGTCTACACACACTGGACTTTTGCTATGCCTTTATTTAATTTTAATTATTTATTTAGAATTATCTCTATACCACTAAACTGTTGAGAAATACAGGCCTGCTCAAGAGCGCCAAAGTGCCAGAAGTACCAACACTAACAGCTTAATGGTGCTGGGAATTTAACTCATGACCTTCTGTTAGAAGTCGAACATGTGTGCATGCATATTTACATTTATCTTATAAATTTTTATTTTATTTATTTTCATCAAAAAATAAGTAAAAATTTACACAGTAATAAATATTTTTAATATGTATTTTATTATGGTTATTAAAACAAAGCAAATAAGCTGGGTGGAATTAAGTAAGGAAATAGACAGGGACAGACCTTTTGGCTGTTTTTTTTTTTAAAACTGCATGCTGCTCGCTCAGCCAAGCTGTCATCTGTACTTATCTTCCTGGACCTTTCAGCAGCATTTGACACAGTCAACCACAAGACATTTTTGTCAACCCTTCAAGAGCCTCGGTATACACGGAACAGCATGGGAATGGTTTGCTTCTTACCTGGAAGGTCGCTCATACCAGGTAACATGGAGGGGATCCACATCTGCCCCCTGCAGACTCACCACTGGTGTCCCACAAGGCTCGGTATTTGGTCCCCTTCTTTTCTCTCTCTATACCACTCCATTGGTGAAGTCATATCCTCACATGGGTTTTCTTATCACTGCTATGCAGATGACACTCAACTAATTAGATTAGATTAGATTCAACCTAATTGTCATTACACATGTACAAGTACAAGGCAATGAAATGCAGTTTGGGTCTAACCAGAGTGCAATAACAGCAAGTGCAGGATATATAGTTTTTACATGAATTTACATAGTTAAATAAAATATAGATTATAAACAGTAATTTAAAGATGTATATGTACTATAAATGTAGTAAACATATGAATATATATATATATATATATATATATATATATATATATATATATATATATATATATGTACTGAAAACATAATATACAGATGAATATATATATATATATATATATATATATATATATATATATATATATATATATATATATATATATGTACTATGAATATAATTACAGATGAATATGAATATATATATATGTACTATGAACAGTAATATACAGATGAATATATATATGTATTATGAACATGATATACAGATGCCTATTACTATACACAGAGATTTACAGAAGGATGTAAGCGGTGAACATAATAATATTGCTATAACTATAAACAGAGAACGGGTATATATACAGTGGTGATAAGTTTATGGTGAGCAGCAATACAAAAAAGAGCAGTGTGCAAATGAGCAAAGGTTTGTGTAAACAGTCCGTGCAATAACAAAGTGTGAGGTGAGAAATGATCAGTGTCTTGGTGAGCATAAGTTTTTGTTCAGACAGTCCATTAGCAAAGTGATGGAGTGTGAGGTGTGGGGGGAGATGTGGTAGTGTATCAGTGAGTGTCAGAGTTCACTAAAGAGACAGCTCTAGAAAAAAAGCTGTTCTTTAGTCTGCTGGTCCTGGTCCGGAGGCACCTGTAAGGGTGGGCAGAAGAGTAAACAGTCTATGTGCGGGATGAGACGAGTCCTTAAGAATGCTGCAAGCTCGACGCAGACAGCGTTTCTTTTGGATGTCCTCAATGGCTGGGAGTGGAGTCCCTGTGATGCGCTGGGCAGTTTTCACCACCCGCTGCAGTGCCTTAGGCTCTGCAACAGAGCAGCTCCCATACCAGACTGTGACACAGCTGGTCAGGATGCTTTCTACCGCGCAGCAGAATATCTGAGGAGAGCTGATTTTTTTTAAGTGTCCTCAGGAAAAAGAGGCGCCGGTGAGCCTTCTTGACCAGGCTGGAGGTGTTGATGTTCCAGGACAGATCCGCCGAGATGTGGATCCCCAGGAACTTGAAACTGGAGACACACTCAACAGCCATCCCGTTGATGTGGGTGGTGTCATGTGTGCCTCTTGCCTCCTTCCTGAAGTCCTTCCTGATCTTTTCTTCCCTCCATCAGATACCACAGCTTCCGCTCGGATCTCGGCATGCTTGACAGACATATCTTCGTGAATGAGTGCTAAACTAAAACTAAAACTCAACCCCAGCAAAACAGAACTGCTGATCATCCCAGGCAATTCATCTCCAGGTCAAGATCTCCAAATAACACTTCATGACCCTCTGCTCTCCCCCTTAGCCACTGCTCATAACCTTGTGGTAACTATGGACAATGAACTGTCCTTCTTCCCACATGTTGCTAATGTGTCTCGTTCTTGAAGATTTCTTCTTTACAACATCCGAAGGATTCGACCAATGCTATCCGTCCACTGCAAATGATCCAAAACCCAGCTGCACGGCTTGTGTTTAATCAGCCCAATCAGCCCTTTACTGGCTTCCAGTAGCTGCACGTATCAGATTCAAAACACTGATGCTTGCCTACAAGGCCAAAAATGGACCAGCGCCATCTTACCTCAGTGACCCCATCACATCTCGCACTGCACCACGCTGTCTGAGATCCTCCAGCACTGCTCGAGTGGTACCACCTTCTCTCAGAATGAGAGGTAAGTACACTTCAAGGCTCTTCTCTGTTCTGGCACTAAGGTGGTGGAATGAACTTCCCCTAGATGTCCGTACAGCGGAGTCCCTGATTATCTTGAAGCGAAGATTGAAGACCTACCGCTTCCTAAACCCTTAAATTAGCACTTTCCATGTTTGTATAATTTTAGGGTTATATTTATATTAAGTTTGTAATCTGGCGTACCAGTGTAGATTTATTCATTACTAGAAATTTAAAGCACTTTTGTACGTCGCTCTGGATATAGGCATCTGCTAAATGCCGCAAATGTAAATGTAATATGGGAGAGAGGAAAGACGCAAGGAAGGAAGAAACGAACGTAAGAACAATAACTAAACCCTCAATAGTCCCACTACTCAGACTAAAAAGAGAAACAACACCCTCTGGTGGAACTTAGCTGAATAAAGGTCTCAAAACACAATTTTTCCCCCGGATTTTTCCTTTTTTTCCTTAGTGTAAATATACAAAATAATTACATATATATATTTGATATATATATATATATATATATATATATATATATATATATATATATATATATATATATATATAGTCAAGTCAAGTTTATTTCTATAGCGCTTTTTTCAACAGACATTGTCTCAAAGCAGCTTTAAAGAAATCAACAGTTAAGGTAAATGGTGTGCATTTATTCCTGATGAGCAGCCATGGTGACTGTGACAAGGAAAAACTCCCTTAGATTTTATGAGGAAGAAACCTTGAGAGGAACCAGAATCAAAAGGGGAACCCATCATCATTTGGGTGACATCAAGAGTGTGATTATAAATCTTAAAACAATACAGAACACTGGAGAGTGAGAACTAACATGAGCACTGGAGTATAAGATTATAAGTAATATTCTTTTTACAGTTTTATACAGTCATTTGTGGTTATAAAACTAGGAGCTACTGAGAAACTTATAAAATAGCTCAACATTTGCGATCCAACACCAGCTTCTCCATGCCATTGAACACTGCAGGAGGTCCAATGTCAAAACTCCACAAATGAAGTGGGATCCAATTGCCACTGGTACGTCTCTAGATTGTAGGGGAAGTTTCGAGTTCAGCATCTACTTCTTTAAAGGTCCATAATCTCCATGAGGTGGGATGTGACTGGGGCTGGAGCAACCTTAGGATGCCTCGGGATGTGGAGAGAAAGAGAAGCAGTGGAGAAAAATAAGAGAAGCAGTGGAGAAAAATTAGCGTAGCTGCTGTTCATGATATTAACAGCACCAGTTGATAATGTGCATGTGATCAGATGTATTGAAGCACAAGTTTATGATATGTGTAGGCTTTGCTAAAAAGATGTTTTTAATCTGCACTTAAACTGGGAGAGTGTGTCTGAGCCCTGAACACTGTCAGGAAGACTATTCCAAAGTTTAGGAGGTAAATGTGAGAATGCTCTACTGCCTTTAGTGGACTTTGCTAGCAAATTGTGATATATATTCATTAGGGCTGTCAATTGATTAAAATATTTAATCGATTAATCTCATGATTGTCATGAGTTAACTCTTTATTAATCACACATTTCTATCTGTTCTAAATAAACCAAATTAATACTTTAAGTTTTTAATACCCTAATCAACATGGGCGTGGACAAATATGGATGCTTTATGTACTGTACATATTTGTTTATTTTTATTTAAACCATACTCAACACAAAATATTCTTGTAAATGTTTTAAAGTCATTAAGGTATTTTAAATTATGTTAATCATTAGGACACCAAACAAAACTTTTGCTATGTTCAGTAAAACAAAGGATTAGTTATTAAAAATTATTTTTCGGTGGAGTTTTTTTTAATATCCAAGTAAAATTAGAACATAATGAATAAATGTATTGCGTTGAAGGTTTTAATTTAGCCTATTTTATATTTATTTATTTATATTTGAATAAAAATGGTAAAACAAAAATGAATGCTGCATTAATTAAAATAGTTGACCTGTTAACACATTTATTTAGACAGCCCTAATATTCTTGTGTTTATATTGTTCTTCTTCTTCTTTTTTTTTTTTTTATCAATTAACAATATGAAAATTATATGAACAGAAGAAAAATCCAATTTAAAATTGTGTGACCACCCTTTGCCTGCAAAACAGAATAAATTCTAGGGACAATCACACTTCTAAGTGCAGTTATTGAACTTGGCAGGTAGGTTGTTCCAAACATTTCTTGCTTCGGGCTCTCCCTTTTATGTAACAATTATGCTTAATAATCCGTATTTCTCGCTCCCAGTCACCCTCTCTCTCTCTCTCTCTCTCTCTCTCTCTCTCTCTCTCGGTTTGGACTGTCATTAAGATAAACAGTCTGCTACAATGGCTTTGTACTGCATGAACTGTTCTGCCTTTCAGTGCCCATCACCAGGAATAGGCGGTATTTATGAAACATGTATTTCAAATACGTATTTCAAATATAAAATAGGATTTTCTAATTTGTATTTGATAGGGTTGATGAAAATGGCTTCATATCTTGTATCAAATACTTGTGTTTTGTATTTTTGTAAATACTGTAAAATACTTTGAAAGAAGTCTACATGATGACATCATAAAATGGCACCTCTGATTGGTGCCTGCTCAGTAGTTTGCCCAGAGTTGTTGAGATCAGAACAGAAAATATATCCATATGGAAGAAGGTGATCAAGGCAAAAAAAAAAGGTTGCAGGCTGCCAGATTTCAAATAGGTGTCCAATGATTGGAAAATAAATATATGATTGCCAAATATTGTACTCGAACTGAAGTAGCTGTTTAGTAGGATCATGATTTTGCATATCATTGCCTGACACAATATATTATTATATTTATGATTACAATTAAAACCCAGCCATTAGGGAGGCACAAGCCAATGCATTCTTAGTGCCGGTCCCAAGCCCGGGTAAATGGGGAGGGTTGCGTTAGGAAGGGCATCCAGCTTTAAACATGTGCCAAATCAAAGATGCGGATCACAAATGAGAATTCCATACCGGATCGGTCGAGGCCCGGGTTAACAACGACCGCCACAGGTATCGTTAGCCGACAGGGTACCGGTGGAAATTGGGCTACTGTTGGCCGAAGGAGGAGAAGGAGAGGAGGAAGACGTCTACAGAGACGGCAGGGAAAGGAGCAGTGTAGGAGAGTGGAGGTTAGGGTTGGTACTTTAAATGTTGGTACTATGACGGGAAAGGGAGAGATAGCTGATATGATGGAGAGGAGAAAGGTAGATATGCTGTGTGTTCAGGAGACCAAGTGGAAAGGGAGTAAGGCCAGGAACATTGGAGGTGGATTTAAACTGTTTTATCATGGTGTGGATGGAAAGAGAAATGGTGTAGGGGTGATTCTGAAGGAAGAGTACAGTAAGAGTGTAGTGGAGGTGAAGAGAGTTTCTGATAGGGTGATGATCGTGAAGGTGGAAGTTGAAGGATGATGATAAATGTCATCAGTGCCTATGCTCCACAAGTTGGCTGTGAGATGGAGGAGAAGGAAAGATTCTGGAGTGAATTAGATGAAGTGGTAGATGGTGTACCTAGGAAAGAACGGTTGGTGATTGGGGCAGATTTTAATGGGCATGTAGGTGAAGGGAACAGAGGTGACGAGGAGGTGATGGGTAGGTATGGTTTTAAGGAGAGGAATGTGGAAGGGCAGATGGTGGTAGATTTTGCTAAAAGGATGGAAATGGCAGTGGTGAACACTTATTTTAAGAAGAAGGAGGATCATAGGGTGACGATAAGAGTGGAGGAAGGTGCACACAGGTGGACTATGTGCTATGCAGGAGATGCAACCTGAAGGAGATTGGAGACTGTAAGGTGTTGGCAGGGGACAGTGTAGCTAGACAGCATCGGATGGTGGTCTGTAGGATGGTTTTGGAGGCGAAGAAGAGGAGGAGAGTGAGGACTGAAAGAAGAATAAGATGGTGGAAACTGAAGGAGGAAGAGTGTAGTGTGAGGTTCAGGGAAGAGGTCAGAGAGAGGCTCAGTGGTGTTAAGGAGGTGTTGGATGATTGGGCAACTACTGCAGGAGTGATGAGGGAGGCAGCTAGAAAAGTACTTGGTGTGACATCTGGAAATAGAAAGGAAGACAAGGAGACGTGGTGGTGGAATGAGGAAGTGCAGGAGAGCATAAGGAGAAAGAGGTTGGCAAAACAGAAGTGGGATAGACAGAGTGATGAGAAAAGTAGGCAGGAGTACAAGGAGATGCGGCAGCAGGTTAAGAGGATGTGGCGAAAGCCAAGGAAAAGGCATATGAGGAGCTGTATGAGAGGTTGGACACTAAGGAAGGAGAAAAGGATTTATACAGATTGGCCAGGCAGAGGGACCGAGCTGGAAAGGATGTACTGCAAGTTAGAGCAGTAAAGGATGGAGAGGAAATGTGTTGACTAGTGAGGAGAGTGTGTTGAGAAGGTGGAGGGAGTATTTTGAGCAGCTGATGAATGAGGAAAATCAGAGAGAGAAGGTTGGATGATGTGGAGTTGGTGAAGCAGGATGTAGATAGGATTAGTAAGGAGGAAGTGAGAGCAGCGATTAAGAGGATGAAGAGTGGAAAGTCGGTTGGACCAGATGACATACCGGTAGAAGCGTGGAGATGTTTAGGAGAGATGGCAGTGGGTTTTGACCAGATTGTTTAACAGGATTTTGGAAGGTGAGAAGATGCCTGAGGAATGGAGAAGAGTGTGCTGGTACCGATCTTTAAGCATAAAGGAGATGTGCAGACCTGCAGTAACTACAGGGGAATTAAGTTGATCAGTCACACCATGAAGTTATGGGAAAGAGTAGTGGAAGCCAGGCTGAGAGAAGAGGTGACCATCTGTGAGCAACAGTATGGTTTCATGCCGAGGAAGAGCACCACAGATGCCTTATTTGCTTTGAGAATGTTGATGGAGAAGTATAGAGAAGGACAGAAGGAATTGCATTGTGTATTTGTGGATTTAGAGAAAGCCTACGACAGAGTGCCAAGAGAGGAGTTGTGGTATTGTATGAGGAAGTCAGGTGTGTCAGAGAAGTATGTGAGGGTGGTGCAGGACATGTATGAGGACAGTGTGACAGCAGTGAAGTGTGCAGTAGGTACGACAGACTGGTTTAGGGTGAAGGTTGGACTGCATCAAGGATCGGCCCTGAGCCCTTTCCTGTTTGCAGTGGTGATGGACAGGTTGACGGACGAGGTCAGACAGGAGTCTCCCTGGACTATGATGTTTGCGGATGATATTGTGATTTGTTGTGAGTAGGGAGCAGGTTGAGAAGAGCCTGGAGAGGTGGAGATATGCGCTGGAGAGAAGGGGAATGAAACTCAGTAGGAGTAAGACAGAATACATGTGTGTGAATGAGAGGGAGGGCAGTGGAGTGGTGCGGTTGCAGGAGAAGAGCTTCAGAAGGTGGAGGAATTCAGGTACCTGGGGTCAACAGTGCAAAGTAATGGAGAGTGTGTTA